>NC_071263.1:13459470-13579470 GCF_023375685.1 Ictalurus furcatus
AGTTGGTCAGAGGGCATCCCTTGATATGCAAACATTAACCTCTAAGCTTTACATGAATTGCCTTTTTGATTTATGCACAAGCTTAATCCGTGTGTGATTGTGTGCTTTGCATCTGCAGCAATAAGCCCAATCCAAACCAGCTGAGTGTGAACAGCGTGAAGCCAGGGCTGGTGAACGGGGCCGGGGCAATACCTGGGGCAGTGACTCAACCAGCAGGACTGGGCCGCGCATGCGAGAGCTGCTACAGTGAGTTGTGTGTGAAGGTTTAACACCTACACAAATTGTAAAATTGGCCAACTTTCACTCTCTCTCTTCTTGTTTGTGTGTAGCCACCAGCTCCTATCAGTGGTACTCATGGGGGCCTACTAACATGCAGTGCAGACTGTGCGCTTCCTGCTGGACCTACTGGAAAAAGTACGGTGGCCTGAAGATGCCCACGAGACTCGATGGAGAACGGCCTGGACCCAACCGCAACAACATGGTGGGCATGACTTTCAGCAGCTCCGAGCTCTTTAAACATACACTACGTTGTTGCCACTGTATCAAATAAGAATAAGCACTTACTTTGTAAAAGGGCCAAAAATAGACAACAATTTATTTTATTTTATTTTATTTCAAGAATAGATTACTATTCACAATACAGAGGTGTTTCATTTAACAGTAATGAATGCATTATAGCATAATGTAATATCTGATTTATTAGTGTATATATAGTATACATACTATAGTGTCTGAAAATAAGGACGTACAACTTGAATTGTGACACTATAATAGTTAAGCCATTTCTTTTCACAAGACTTTCTTTTACATATCCACGTTTAAATTCAGTTTATAAATAACTGAAATTCCAGACATCATCATTAAGACAATAGCCAGCCAGCAGGAGACAAGCGACCAACAGCTTTTTAACGATAATGTGATAGCCTGCACATATTCAGTTATTTGTAGAGAATAAATATACAAAGTGTGTGTGCAAATTAGAAAATGTCAAGCATCATATTTCAACATATCCTCTCTGTATAAATGAGACTTAGCATTGTTCTCTCTTTCTGTCTCATATTTGGGCCTATATATATATATATATAAGTGTGTGTGTGTGTGTGTGTGTGTGTGTGTGTGTGTGTGTGTGTGTGTGTGTGTGTGTATGTATATGTGTGCGTCCTCTATGCCTGGCAATAACTGTAGGTGTCTTATGTGACCCCTGAAACCTGAATAGCAATTCACCTTCTTACTAAGCAGTGTCTGCTTTAAGATAAGTTACCTTAACACACGTCTTCCGTCCTCATTCCTCTGCTTGTCTCACTGTTTTCACGTTGCACTCTGAAACTCTGGGACTGTTTAAATTTCCCTGCTCTACCTAACAACAGACTAAATCTAGTAATTGATTACCGGCTCCTCCCTGGAACAGTACATCTTTGTTTCGTGGCACTGGAAAGTTTTGCTACACCAGTATAGATGGATCGCTTGGATAATTCCTGAGCTGAGCATCCTGTGGATGAGAGGCATGTTGTTCCAGTTGCAGAAACGCTCACTCTAATGTCTTTCTGGTCGGTAGAGTCCTCATGGAGGACCAGTGAGACACGGCGGGAGTCCAAAGTTTGCAGTGAAGACCAGACAAGCGTTCTACCTGCAGACCACTCAGCTCACAAGGACAGCGAGGCGTATCTGCCAGGATCTGCTCAAGTCCCGCTTTCTGGCACGTCACCCCTACACACCCGTCAACACGGCAGCCATCAAAGCAGAGTGTGAGTGAAGTCGCTACTGCTCTATTACTCGCCTACCTAGGGACGGATTCAAGAAACTGTATTCTACCTCACAAGATTATATATGTGACTTTACTCATGTATACATAGTTGATGAGTACTTAATCATTTGAAGTAGAATACTCGCACTTTGCGAACACTACTGTGTGATATGTCCGTTAACATGCATTGTGTGCTTCTCATATCTTTGCTCTGTTATGTTTAAATGCAAGCAAACTTTATACAATATTTATTGTGTGTGTAGGTGCAGTGCGGATGCCCGACATGTCCACAAAGCCCGTATCTTTGAGGCATGCCGTCCGTAAGCCTCTGGAGTCTGTGGTTAGATATCTGGGTGGGTGGATATATGACATCTGCACTCTTGTTCTGTTTTCTTTCTCTCTCATTTCAAATTTCCAAGTGCCAGGACACAGTGGAGGATGTTTAAGGAAAATTTAGAGTAGTGGTGTCATTTTAGGTACCAGGCCACATACACACATCCTGTGTTGAGTGATTTGGTAGGCAAATTACACATCAACTCCTCCTCCTCATTTATAGGCATTTATCACTTACGAAACAGATCAACAGACTGCAGTTCGTTACTAAAAAGCAAATTTGCCAAATTATGCTTTTATCGTTGACCTTGACCACTTTAGCATAGTGTTCCACCCTGTCACGTAAATAGATTTGATTGGGATTGGGATCCATTTATTGTTTACAAATGAAAAAGCTATACGTTTGCATAAGTGTTCACTCCTGTTGCTGTGAAACCCCTAATTTAGTTGTTGGAAAGGAACATGGCTGTTCCTTATAGCGTATACTTATCAACAACACGTTTTGTCTATCTAGCTGAGATTATTGCTCCCTAGTACAGTATTTTGCCCTCTAGTGGAATAACAGACTTTTTTTAATCTCTAAATTCAATTACAGTCCACAACACGATTTTAACTTACAAAATGGATTCTAAATTCATTTGGTGGGTCAGATTACAACCTTTACCGGGCTGAGTCTGGTCCGCGGACCCTGTGTTTGACACCCACTAATTTAGATTGATCTTAGAATATTTCTCTGGAGAGCACACTGTGTGGAAACTTTTGGGGATGGCTGGAGGGGTTCCAGCACATACCAAAGGTAGCCATGCTTGTAGAAACGGCTCCATTTTAATTAGATTTTAAGTGAATATTATATTCTGTCTAATCAATATCACTACTGTCTCTCTCCTGATTGTAGAGGCCCACCCTTGCCCACCTAAAGCAGAGCCCCCACGAGGAGCCTCTATATCCACTGGTAGCTTGACTCCCATCAAGTCCTCCCCCATCCTGAACAACGGCTCACCCACCATCCTCGGCAAACGCACCTACGAGCAGCACAATGGCCTAGATGGTGAGATAGACGGGTGTCAGTTGTCAACTCTGGTTGTGTGTTTGTGTGCGCGCATTTCTCATTAACTATACCTAGCACGTCTCCTTTACATTTTAATCTACTTTCCATAACCACATAAAAGCTTTCTTCCACTTTCAGGGGTGCCTCAATGAAGGTTGAGATATTTTATTGTGTAATTGGGAATAAGATGCCCAGAGTCTATTCTCCTTCCTGTTTTCCAGTTTTCTCTCTCCTGACCATGTGTCCAGCCTCCACAACTCACACACACACACACACACACACACTCACTCTCTCATGCTCTCTCTCTCTCTCTCTCTCTCTCTCTCTCTCTCTCTCTCTCTCTCTCTCTCTCTGTGTGTGTGTCAGCCATTCAGAGTTGACAGAGAGTGTTGTCATGGTAACAGATCAGCAGTGACTCAATGATCTCCTGCAGGATCAGATGCAAAAAGGCACACATCAACCAACAGCACTATCAAGGCCATTAAGTGACATAAATGATGACGAGCGTAACATGCATACTATTTACAACCTCATCATACACAAGTGTAGAAGTGTGCTTCTGTAAGGAATCCTCATATAGTCTGTCATGTTGTGGTGCTATTCTATCCAGGGGTCCGGAAAGAAACCAATGTTCAATGGTTATATAATTCCCTGATGAGTAGGTCACTATTCTGCTCTGAGTAGCACTGTTTCTCTCACTTCCCCTCCCTCTCATTTATCACTTTTTGCTTTTTGCACATTTTACCACAACCACCTTTACAGCATTGGTCACTCGTGGCTGTTCCTGGGTAACTTGGAGAATAGCTATATACGTGATCTGGAACAAAACCAGGAAGTGATGGTGCACATAATGTCCATGTAGTTTCCGATACAGATCCACTTTTATACATAGTTGAAAAGGCCTGTCACTATGGCTTGTTTAATTTATTTTTTAAAACTATCCTATAATGAGTGTCAAGTGCCTTGTGGTTTGTCGTATGTGAATTAATCACTTGATTCGTCTTATTCTGCTCTTTATTTCACTTCTGTTTCACCACCAATAGGATCCAAGTCTAAAGTGCTGGCTCCTCAGTGGGACATCATGTCCAAACGGATGTCCGAGCAGGGACGTCCCCCCTCTGCTTTGCAGGACAATGAAGTACACGAACTTGACTGATGCCTTCTGTGACCTCAGCCCTTTAGCACGGACAACAGGTCTCTGTTAATCTTTTTTTATGGTTATGTTTTTGGTCTTGTTTAAACAAATTCCTGGTCCTGCTACAAGATAAAAATGATTGCATCTCCCTTGTTGTTAATCTGCAGGTAAACGGAGAGGTGTTTTCCCAATTCTCAGTGGTGGAAGGACCTTGGAGGGGATCTGTGGTCAACATTGCGCTATATTAGAGCCAGTGTTTTTGTTCAGGTTTATGGGCTAGAACAGGCTCTGACCTGACTGTATAGGACTGCATTCAATATTTACCATATATTGCTAATTCTGTTTATTATTATTATTATTATTATTATTATTATTATTATTATTATTATTATAATTTCAAGTCTTGTTATTGTTGTTTTTTTTTTTATTTTAACCAAATGTAATCGTTTGTTTTTAGTTAAATGATGAAACTTGTTTCTTGAAACAGCTTGCTCAAAGTGGGGGAAACATGGCCTCTCTTATTGGCCTGTTACATTATTTTCTTTGTCAACTACTCAGAAAAAGAAGAGACCGGCATTTCTTTCAGACTGCCGTTTTCATTCTGCTTGTCTTCGTTTCGACGCTCGTATTATTCGGTTTCTTCAGTCCGCCCTGCCCTGATGCCACAGGCAATTAACTTATTGATTAAGATGACTGAATGTGTTCTTTTTCTACCTTTTTCACAAGTATTGCATCTATGCTTCTCTGGTGTAATTAAAAAAAAAAGTCGTTTCTCTTTTGTGAATATGTAAATGAAAATGGTATGGAGGCATTATTGTACAGTGGTGCATTTTGCGCCTCCAGTGTTTATCAAGGCTTGTTATAAGGAATTTGCCATGTACAGCATATTCTTTTTGTAAGGAACCTTTCTGAGCAGTCTAAAACAATACTGCTCCATGACTACACTGCATCTTCTTAAGAATGATACCATATATGTGTTGTACATGTTGTGCAGATTCGTGTTTTTTTTTTTTTTTTTTTTTTTTGTCAACCCCAAACCCACCCCCCCGCCTTGCACATATCCTGCCAAGAACAGCATTCCGAACCAGGCAGCTTTTCACCTGGTGATATGTGATACATTGAAGTTTACACCACAGTTGGTTTATTAAATATTGATACCTCGAGAGAGCATGTGTCAGTAGAAATCCTCCCCTCACGTTTATCACATGTGAGCTACAAGCCTCAACGTTCTCTTTAAATTCATTTGTTAGGCGTCCTTTCACCTCACATCTCCCTTCATGCACATAATGCAGGTGAGACGCTTGTCTTCAATGCTGCACAGTGACGGTCATTTAGAAGACATTTCTTCTGATCAGTTATAAGAAATGGGTCAAATGAAAATGAAAGCACCACTTCACCCACCTACAGTGCTAGGTTACAGTGAAAACTATACATGTGTACACTAGTGGTCACTAACCCTGTTCCTAGAGATCTACCTTCCTGAAGACTTGAGCTCCAACTATAATTGTACCCACCTGACCATCTAATTATGGCCTTAAGAAGTTCTTGATCAACTTAAACAAGTGTGTTAGATTTTGGTTTAGATGAAACCTTCAGGAAGGTAGATCTCAAGGAAGAGGGTAGGTGATCACTGGTGTACACAATCAACACTAATCTCTTAAAACTGTTACGAATAAATGCTACTGCATGAGGAAGACTGTGTCCAGCATCATACTACGGTTTTAGCAAAAAGACAAATCTACATGCTACTGGTCTTCAGTTTGTCCTTCAGCGGGAACCGTATAGGTTTTATGTTGAACCTTCAACAGAAGGTTTGCATTCACAAGTGTTCCAAGCATACCTTTTTTCTACAAATGTACTGTTACAATGTCACTCTTATTTATTGTGCCCTCACCCCACACAATTAGAAAAATGATTCCATTTAGCATTTTGAAGTGTTCTTCAGTTTGAACCTTTGAAATTTTTGTCTGAGACAACCTTTTAGGAAGAACCACTTAGAAAGCATACTACTTAAAATGTTATTGATGCAAAAATGATCTACAAAGAGCTTTAGTGATGCGCTACTGGACAGTTATATAGTGGACAAGTGGAGTCCAGCTGTTAAACATTCCAGAAATTGTTCTTCAGTGTGATTACACAGAATGTGTGTATGTGTATATATATGTATATATATATATATATATATGTATATATGTATGTGTGTGTATATATATATATATATATATATATATATATATATATATATATATATATATATATATATATATATATATATATATATAAAAATAAGAACGTTAAAATAACACATTGGTGGTGGCACAGAGAATTAAAATGTTTCACATAGTCGCCTTCTGTCAATGTGGGTTTCCTCTGGGTTCTCGGATTTCCTCTTACCTCTCAAAAACTTTTCGGTAAGTGGATTAATGACCCTAAATTGCCTCGATTTGTGAATGTGTATGGTGCCTTTGGCTGGACTGGTGTCCCATTCAGGGTGTATTCCCACCTCACATGCAGTGTTCCTGCGATAAGCTCTGGATCCCAATCCGACCAGGGTGAAGTGATTACTGAAGATGGAAATATGAATGATCCTTGTGATAGACACTTATAACAACATAAATGGGTAAAGAATCATGGACTTTAATGTTCTTTTATGGCATTGCACAAGAAAACTTTTCAGGGACTTTTATATCTTTGGATGTAAGATTTGGAAGAACCTGTGGAGTGCTCTCTACAGAAACTGAGGAATTGTTTTTGTCTGAGTGTTCTTATGGCAGGATTAAGCTACATTTTATGATCCATACATCATTTTCCATACCGCTTATCCTAAGCAGGGTCGCAGGGGAGCCTGGAGCCTATCCCAGAGAACTTGGGGCACCAGGAAGGGGACACCCTGGATGCGATGCCAACCCATTGCAGGGCACAATCTCGCACACATTCACACACCATGAACAATTTGGGAATACCAATCTGCCTACAATGCATGTCTTTGGACTGAGGGGGGAAACAACCAAGGCATGGGGAGAGCATGCAAACTCCACAGGGACACGTGGACGGAGGTGTGATTTGAACCCCCAAACCCAGAGGTGCAAGGCATGTTTTTAATTTTTTTTTAAGCAAGAACACTTCAAAATAAAGGTTCTTTAATGTTTTTTTTACAGCACCATAGGTTCTACAAAGAACCTTCTTGTCAACCATTTTCATTGTATAGGATTTTTGAGTTTAGCTATATGGTTCATTGGAGATTTAAGAAGTTCTTTATCGGTCATTATAGGTTCTTCAGAGCAGTATATTGATTCTTCAAGGTATCATCCCTTAACAGGTTAAATTGAACCCTTTTAGAAGGTTCTTTGTGGGACTGGGAAAGGTTCTCCTGGCATCACTCTTAAAAACCTTACTTTGGCTCCTTATAGCACTAACTAAGGGTTTTTTAGAGAACGTATGATAACATGGTTCCTTGTGGCACTGCTGTGAAGAACCATTTCTGAGTTCTTTAAAGCATCAGTAAATAGACGGTTCTCTAAAGAATTTGAGAGGAAAAGGTTATTTGTGCAATTTATAAGGGTTCTCCTATGGCATCAGGCTGAAAAACCCTTTTTGGTTCTAAATGGAACCCTTATTTTTTTTTAAATGTATGATTAAATGTTTGAAATCGGTGTTGTAGACAAAAACAGAGTTGTGCCAACATATTAATTTCTTTCATTAGAAAACTAACATTTTATTTTATAAAAACATTTTATTTTATAAAAATATATTTTTAAATGGATGACATGGAGCGAAATATTCCGAAAAGCAGCCGATAAGGGTCCAGCGTAGGTGGGAACTCCTTTAATACTGTTTAAAAAGCATCTCAGGAGGCTTCCTGAAGACATCGGTCGAGAAAATGCCAAGAATACATTTCTGGAAATTCTAGACAAAAATGGTGTCTACTTTGAAGATGCTAAAATATTAAATTATTTAGATTTATTTTGGATTTTTCATCAGAACATAATTGCCATAGTTCCAGTCGTGTTACACCAGAGTTTTGATAACTTTATTATTCTAAAATGTGGAGAGAGAAAAAATAGAAATAAAGAATTAAACAATGAGTGTTCCTAAACTTTTGATCAGCAGTGTGTGTGTGTATATATATATATATATATATATATATATAGTGTGTGTGTATATGTGTGTGTATTTCTGTAATTATTGTGTGTATGTGTGTGTATGTGTGTGTATGTATGTATATGTGTATGTATGTGTATGTGTGTGTATGTATGTATATGTGTATATATGTGTGTGTGTGTTTGTGTATATTTGTATGTATGTGTATATATGTGTGTGTGTAAGTATGTGTATATATATGTGTGTGTGTGTGTGTATGTGTGTATGTATGTATATGTATATGTGTGTGTATGGTGTAGATGAGAGGAGATGAGATGAGCGGAGAGGAGAGGAGAGGAGATCTCCAGCAGATCTCCAGCAGTGAAACAGTTAACACTGAGCACAGCGCTGTAGTGTCGGACGCCGGAGTGCGGCTCTGAGCATGTGCTGTTCCTGCTGCATTGAAGGAAAATGTGTCAGTTATCATTGGAGAGGAGTATAAGGGAGGAGAAAGGGAGAGAGGGAGGTTAGCCGGGGCAAACACACAACGAGAAGGAACCGATACGACCATGGTCCTGTTTTGTCTCGTGTCCTCTGCATGATTACAATGAACTCGCACAGGGTCGATCCCACCGCACGCGCTGCTGCAGCCCGACAATAAAACACGGTAAGCCTCGCGACTTTGCACAGAAGCTTGGACTTGTTACTCATTAGGAGAGCCTTGTGCTTCATTTGCAGGCCTGTTTATAGTATGTATGTATTTATTTATATCTTTATTTATTTAAGGGTTTCCATGAGCTTTAATTCGCTTAGCTTGCCTGAAGAACCTGAGAGCGCATCCATGATCGAGCAGTTTATTTATTTATATATTTATTATCGTTTTGTTTGTGTGCCGCTGTCCGTCACGCACCTGATCTCATCTCATCTCATCTCATCTCATCCTGCTCCAGGTGGGCTGTGTTGCATTTAGACATAACCCTTTTTTAACCAAATATAGCTGTTTAACAACACACACACACACACACTGTATTCGTTTGTCCGAACAGTGATGATGAAGTCTAATGCTGAACTGTATCATGTCTAATTATGATCAGCATCATATAGACACATACGCTGCTTGGAGAATTGCCGGTGGTTGACACACACACACACACACACACACACACATAAACATATATACAAACACACACACATACATATATACAAACACACATATATATAAACATATATATACAAACACACACACACACACACACACACATACATATAAACATATATACAAACACACACACACACACACACTTCAGTGAGGGAGCTGCGGGACGGTTTCATTCAGGCCTGTAGTCACGACTGCACTGTCAGCTCTCCAGGTTCAGGTAAGGTGATGAGTGAAATAGATGGACCCTGTCGTCAGAGTAACGCGTCTTCTCTTCGCAGCTTTCCACGCTTCCAGATCTGATCCCTTGTGCTCTGTTCTGTTCCGCTTTAAATTGGACTTGATGAGGAACTCGACTTACTAAAAGCATGAAACTTTATGTGCTTGGCTCATTTTCTCCCTGAACATGAAACAGGACACTTGTGGCGCACCTGCTTTAGACCTACTCCACCTTCATGTCTATATTACATTATATTATCTTCTTTTCATTTTAACCCTAGAATAAACCAGATTAAAATAAAATAAAATAAAATAAAAAACTGGTGAAATACTAAAACAAAAAGGTCAGGACCATAACCATGATAAAAAAAAAATAAATAAAAAAAATCATTTCAGTGATTTACACATTGCAGAAATGTGTCAAAGTGAATAAACTGTATCACAATGCTAACTTACTTTTTAATCTTTCTCATGTTCTTCTTCTTCTTACGTTATATTTATTCTCCTGTAAACTGCTCATACTCCAGCATTGTTTTATTTTATTCAGACTATTCATATTCATATACAGTATAGTAGAGCTTTCAGCCTCCAAAACTAGGAAATTTCACAATATCTTAGCTTTTTCTGTGTTCATATTTCATAAAGATGACAATGAATTGATTTTATATTAAAGGATCCCTAACGAGAGGGCACAGTGACCTAGTGGTTAGCATGTTTGCCTTGCACTTCCAGAGCTGGAATTTCCTCCAAGTACTCCGGTTTCCTCCCCCAGTCCAAAGACATGCATTTTAGGCTGATTAGCATTTCCAAATTGTCTGTGGTGTGTGTGTGATTGTGCCCTGCTATGGGTCGGCACCCCATCCAGACTGTCCCTTACCATGTAACACCAAAGTTCCCGGAGATAGTCTCCAGGCTCTTTGTGACCCTGTGTAGGATAAGCAGTATGGAAAATGGATGGATGGATCCCTTGCAATATATTTGACTACTTATTGAAAGCTTTTATCACCCACAAAAAAACCAGACATATCACTGAACTTACAGTGAATTTTCGTAGTTTTTCTCTGCAATTGTTACATTGAACTGATTTCATATTAACAAACAATAGTTTATAGATCTTACCAGTACTAGGCCGAAATAATCTAGTTTTTCTGGTTATTAAAAGTAGATAAAAATATCCATTTATACATCTGTACAACTTCAGTTGTTTTGGATTAATCCATTTACATAAAAACTGACTGGTTTCTTTGAATAAATGTATTGATGCTTCTGTTTTAGGAAAAATGTTATGTAAGTAATGAATAAGTAAGCACCATGCAAACTTCTCTAGTGTCTATATCTTAACTAAAACAGATGCGTGACAGGTTTTTTTCCTCAAACGCTTTGTTGTTACCATTAGACCCCAGATAAAAATAAAACCTTACAAACGTCCAAACCTTGGTGTCCTCGGAGAAAGTTATGGTCATGAAATAGGTGAATTCACTCTATAGATCTGTCCCAAATGACATACTATACACTATACACTATGTACTCTACCGTCTAGTGTATGAGTTTTAGAAGGGTAGTATCTTCTCAAATGGAACACTAAAAATTCTTTACTAACCGGAAGTATAAGCCGTTTCCCAATCAATGGCAAATGATGTCTAACTCAAATAATGCAGCAGCACTAGCTTTAGCAGAATACCCAAAGTCAACGAAAGTGAATTTCTAGATTTTATTGTTTACGTCAATGATTTATTTTATTCCCAACATGACCTTTTTTGATTCTGAGCAAATTTGAGCCAGCATCAGCACCTGGTAGCCCTTCTCCTCTTCCGCTACGTAAGCAAAGCTGTGACCGTTTTTTTGGTTGAATAAGTGCATCATCCAGGTACATGAAGTGTATTTCTTCTTGTTGGAATTTTCAGTGTGAACGCACTACTCACACTATTTATACTACAAAATGGTGTAGAATAGAGTATAAGTATGCGATTTGGGACGCACCTTATGTTACAATACCTCCATGTCTTATTTGCACTCATACCTAATTAGACACACCTTCTGTACACAGTAATAAAAGGGGCAGTCTGGAGTGCACAGACATTGTAGTAGTACAGATATATGATGGTTAAATCGTGCATGACCATTTCCTAAGGATTCAGAGGGAAAAAAACTGCTGAAAATTTGCCCTTGTGCTCCAGGCTGTAGTGCCCTACACTACCCAGAGCACTGGAGTGTCTGATCCAAAGTCGGTCTGATCCTCAGAGCACAACTGATTAAATGAGGATTTGGCTTGAGTGAAATGAGTTCCTCTGCACTGCAGGCAGTTTTAACACTCCACATCTAAATCTTGTGTCTTTACTAATCAAACTGGCTTTGAATCCTTTCTGGTCCATTTTCCAAGGTCCACTGAAACTATTCTAAAGTCCAAAACAGACTTGCATGGATCATGTGACTGGACTGACAGAAGTGAGAGTCCTATTAGAAGAGCATAGAAACAGTTTAAGCTGGATTGGTTTTTACCTGAAGTGCTTGTGTAATGTAATTAAGCGATTTGATAATCACTTAATCACTTCTAATGAAGAGCAAGAGAGCTGTACCCAAGCTATACCAGTTCTGTTCAGTTCTCTCTTCCCCTGAACTGCTGGAGCTGGGTGCAGACCTGGCCGGGCTGACAGGATAAATTAGAGTCACTGCTAACACCCTCTCCATTTTGGCAGCATAAGTGCTTGGTACACAGGACATTAAAATAAATGTGCTCTGGTTTAGTGGAAAATCAATTATATAAAACATATTTTAGTAAGAGACTGAGACTTAGATTTAAAGTCAGTTGGGTCCAAATATCTGAGACTACATGAAGAATCTGGGATTTTTTAAATTTTATTTTAAAATAGAAATAAACGGAAAGGTGTAAGGAAATATTCAATATCTTCAAAAATCAAGGTTTCTTAATCACTCTTTAAATTGAAGTAATTTGTTAATATGGACCATGTTAATGCTTTTGCACAAACAGTCATATTTTCCTTGAGTTTTATCCCATACATTAAAGCACATGTTCAGACGACACTCCAATGGATTTAATCTAACATGGGTGATTAGGTTGGCAGCTTGAGTGTACGCGGTCATTAAAGCTACAGGGGTGATATACCCAATACTAAGAAGCTCTAAACTTCATGTAAATATTTATAAGATTGTACTTCTCACTCAAGTTGCTACTGTAATGTAATTTTTCTGACCCCACTGTATTTCTTTCATATCTTTGCTTTTTGAAGTAAAAACTACTGGATTAAAATGATGCACCTAGCAAGTAATCACTTAAACCAAAGTACCTTCCTGAATAAAACCAATCCATCTTGATTGGGGCTGTAGTAGTCATGCAGTCGGAGTAGTTTGTTATAGCACAAAGGCAACTGATCTCAAACTCAGCGTGAATTCTTTTGAACCCAAGCAAAGCATGCTATGTCATGCTGCTTTGTTAATTATGTAGCTTGCCAGTTTCCACATTCATGCCGCTAAATCTTGCCTTTTTAAGCCTCGGAAGGTCCTAATCCTCTCGTTATGACCAATATTATGCTGTCTGGAGGGTTTAGGGCATTCCCAGGGTCTTTAATTCAGTTCATGAAACTGAAGACAAAAGGCAGCAGCTGTTAGACGTCTTTGAGTTTTTCACTGAGTTTAACAAAGTATTAACCGGCAGTACTTCAATAAGTCCAACTAAAATATTGAGGCAATGCTAAACTATGGCATCATTTATGACATTGATTCTTATTGTGTGAAATCTTTGTTATCCAAAGATTGAGGTAAAATTTAAGCTGTCTTTGTCAAAAGAGAGAGAAAAAAAGATTTTAATGAAAAATCCTACCCACACAAATTTGGCAAAACCAGTTGCAGAGCTTTTGAATAGAGAGACACAAAGCTTTTGAATTGGCAAGATTGTTGTCCCTTCCTGCCTTTTGAAGAACATCTTTTCTGTTATAATGATCTTATGAAGTGGCTCTGAATGTGAAATCCCACATAAATATTTATTTTTTTTACTTCTTTAGAAAGCAGCATAAAGCTCACTATGTATTCAAATATGTATTCTATATAGTATTACAACAGCGTTTCCCTTCATTTCACTTTTGAGTTCTATGAAACGCAAGCCTGGGTATTGACCAGTGCCCTTATTTGGAACTGTGAAATAACTTAAAAGAATGCGGGTGCTGAGCGTTTTATTACAAAACAATTTAAAGAACTATTTAATCTAAAGTAAAGTGATCCAGCAGTGGGAAAACAGTGGAATTTCCATTTTAATGAAATTTGGCACCCAAACAAAGCTATGACACAAAATGCTAGTGTCTGTGTGACAAAACAATACTTCATCTTCTATTTGAAATATGAGCATCAGATACTGGCCCTCTGCTCCAGAGTCCTATCAGTGAAAATCATATCTGATAAGAAGAATGAAGACTCTTTGCACTCGAGAGCCAACATGCTGCCCTGAAGTAACTGAGCTGCATGTGCTATTGATCTACTGCCATTTATTTTGTTCAGAGTGGAGTGAAATCATGGCAAGGACCCAGAGTCCCCATCAGCAACCTCTACACATTCAGAGAGTAAGAATGCATGGTAGTCAATACTTCCAATGTCAGAAAGTAGTAAACAGGGCACTTCTAGAGTTCCTGTCAGGGAGAATACTGAGCACGGCATTCAGGAATCATACTCCAAGCATTTTATCCCAGAGTAAAAGAACAGGTAACGTTTCTCTAAAGGCTTATCTGCAGCTCTCTTGTGGAAAAAGGACAAAGGATGGTGCTTAGTGTAGAACATCTGTCTGTCAGCAGGAAAGTGGTCTCACTTCATCTCGATAGCACCTTGAGTTCTCCAGTGACTACAAGTACAAAGTATCACTGTTTTTCATACTACAGATAGGGCCACTTTAGTAATGAGTATAAAGAAATACATACAATATATGTGAAATCTGCTCACAGACACATGAAAATATAATTGTGTCCTTTTGCATTGCTTAAAATGAATGATGTTATTTAGCACAATCCATTGAATGCTGGTGAAATAAGGAAAATAGGTAAATCTGCAGCTAATATAACATCACAATAACTTATTCTGCTGTTAGTGAGCTATTTCAGAGATCTTCCTGCACTACTATAACACAACTTTGCTGATGATGATTTGACACTAATTGCATTCTGTTTGATTAGAATACAATTTACTGTATTTCCTAGTGCATCAGTTTTAAGCAAGAATTATAGATACTATTTTATTTCTTAGTCCCCACTGTGTTGCCAAACTTTCTGTAAGACCCTCAATATGAATCGAGATTGTTCTGTAACATGCAGACCTCTATTGTGAAACAGTGGTGCATGGTGGCTTAGTGCTTAGCATGTTTGCCTCACACCTCCAGGGTTGGGGGTTCAATTCCCAGCTCCGCTCTGTGTGCATGGAGTTTGCATGTTCTCGCCATGTTTCAGGGGTTTCTTCTGGGTAACTCGGTTTCCTCTCTCAGTCCAAAGACGGGTTGTAAGCTGATTGGCATCTATAAGTTGTCTGTAGTATGTGAATGGGTGTGTGTGTGTGTGGATGATTGTGCCCTGTGATGGGTTGACACCCTGTCCAGTGTGTCCCCTGCCTTGTGCCTCAAGTTACCTGGGATAGGCTCCAGGCTCCCTGCAAACCTGTGTAGATAAGTGGTACAGAAAATGGATGGATAGATGGATTAGATGTCACACATAAATAAAATTAATGATTTAATGATCTTGCAACAAATAATTTAATATGTGCGGTGGTCTGGGAAAACCTGTTGAAAACCCGAATGGCCAAAATAAGGGATTTTCTGCCTATAACATACTTTGACACCTCCACTTTAAAATCCACAAATATATTTAATCAAAATTGTGAATTTCTTTTAAATTTACCTGTTGGGTAAGGAGCCAATTTAATAAGCATAATGTCAGGTTGTCTAAAGATCTCTAAACCTTGCTAGCTAGGTGTGATTTCCTCACCTAGTGAATGGCATGCTTTGACAAGTTTTTGGATAGTGGACATGAGCCTAAACAATTCAGTTTGTAATCAGATACCAGCTGTCAAAATGGCAGCGATACTCCCACACCTCAGTGGAGCTGAAATGGAATCTTTAACGTTTCACTTTTGGGGTTAACCACACCTGAAGTAAGGAATGAAACACAACAGGTTGTGGTGTTATAGGTGGTGTGGTATGAACTGACACAAAGTAGAGGGCTGTAGAGGGGGGGAGGGGACCAAATCTAAAAAATGCTGTAGACATTATCAACCTTAACACAAAATCAAGTAAACTCTGCCATATTTGGCGGCGCTTGTAATTTTTCAAAATTACCAAAGATTTTCCGCAGTTTTGGGACAAGACGTGTCATGTGACGTCATCACAACACGCATTCAGCCAAAGCACTCTTCAGTTCACATGCGTCAAACATGACTACAGTTAAAAGGTCTCATTTACCAACAAACATCACTGTGAAAGACTGTGCAAAACATTTTTGTGTAATTGTAGTTTCGCCAATTCAAGTAGTTTTCTGCAAAAAAAAAAAGCACAAAGTACAAACTGCACCACAAATTTAAAAAAAAAGTGAAATCCTGTATGAACTGTGTACTGGTTACACGATTTGGATGTAAATAACTCTCAAATTACAGCTGAAAGTCTACACTTATTCATTCTATTAATAATTTCACCTTTAATATACTGTGGTAGACAACTAAAATAACAATAACTGTCAGTGTCCAAATATTTATGGACTGTATTTGTTTAATCTAACTATTAATCACAATTAAGCAATAAATAAAGAAAAAATATTAATCCCAATAAAGCAACTATGTGTTAATTGCGATAGATCAAGTATCCTGTCTCATAATGAAATTAATTTAATCCCTTCTTTCCATTCCACATATATTCATGACGTTATTTAGTAAATTGTTTTTCCTACAGTAAAACACTGGTATTGCGTAGCTTGCCTGGAGATCATGTTGCTTGAATCTATACAGGACTATCATGTCATGCTGTACTGATGTACCCATTATGAGCAGGTTGAAAGGATCTATTCCTGGAATCGGAAACTCCGAGCTGAAAGGTTTGTTTACATACAACATAAAAGCCAGCATTTCTGAAAAAAGATACATGAACTGTTTCATTATCACAGACAGAAGGACAACAGGGTCAATTAAAGTGGAACAGTTTCACCACTGTTTTTAGCACAAATATCACAATATGAAATTGATCATCTTCTCTGATTGCTTTACGTAATTAAAAGTTCATACTAAGGTAGTGCCAGTATAATCACGCATCATCTCAACCACATGTGCAATGCCGACCTGCAGCTGCTAACATGACTGAGAGAAAAGAGGGTTTGTTAGTTCTTTAGAGTTTTGTAGATTTCGGCATAAATTTCTTCATTGTATTTATTTGTATTGTATGTAATATAATGATAACCTAATGAAGGGTTTATTCAATAGTAGTGGATTAGATGGGTTACAATGACCAGTGAACTTGTGAGTTAAACAGTCAGACTCATTGGTGTGGGGGGGGGATGGTTTGTAGATCATTATATGTATTAAATACTGGAACAATGGTTTCCAACACCTTTTTTTAAACAGTTATTTACTCCTGTGGTTTAGTATCAGGCATGTTGCATGACGTAACCCTCACCGAATGGATGCCGTCCCAGCCCCGTGGAAGCAAAACATCCCTGTAACATTATTATTGAATTATAAGCCCTCCACTATGCTTCACAGTTGGGAGCTTTTTCTATTTTTGGTATGAAGGACTTTGTTTTTTGAAGCATGACATTGTATACATGTACCACAAACTTCTCAGAGCACAGGATATTGTTCTAACAGTGCTGTGGAACATGCAGGGGGTCTTTAACAATCTTGAGATGGATAGCAATGTTTTTATGGACAATAGTGGTTTTTTTTTTTTTCATCTTAACCTCTATGAACCCTACTCTTGTTCAGTGTTTTTTCTTTTCTTTTCTTATGACAGACTCACCAACCCAGATCTTTATCTATTATCTTGTGCAAGAGGTGTCAAGAGATTTTTAGCTGCTGTCCTGGGGCTCTTTTTCTCATGTTTGTGGATTTTACAGAATCTCTTGCACTGTACCTCATGAATGCCATCTCCAGCAGAGAGGAGCCATGTTTTTCTTCTGTTTGTAATTTTCAGGGTGGAGACCCAAGTCTTTAGAATTCCTTCTGTAACCCTTTCTAGTCTTATCAGTTTCGACAGTTTTCACAGGGGTCCTTTAAAATCTCTTTGAAATAGTCTGTGAACTACTTAAGCAGAATGATGTTGTGAAGAGCAGCTAATTAAACTGTGCTTTTTTTTATATGGCAGGTCAGGTCAATCTTAGACCTAAAGCCCTGTTCACACCTGGACGATTATCGCATTATACGATTATCGCAGCGGGAAAAACGGTCCGTTTAACACCCCAATGGCCGTCAATGAGAGTGTTCACACGAGGCATAAAACGTGTGGCGTCAAAGCGTCAAATGTTTTTAACGCCGAGGGGTTCGTTTTTTGACGCGCCGCATTAAAAACTATCCGACCAATGAGATTGTGCTTTTGTTCACGTGCCTGGAGCCACTGAAGTTACATAAAAGTACGACTTGTAGTGAGCCAGAACCATTTTAGTGATACTGACCACAAAAAAAGCCTTTCATAGTCAACACTTCATCAATCTGCAGGAACATTAACATTTTTGGGCATAATGATAGTTGCCTTATACCCAACCCCTCCCCTACAAAAACAACAAAAAAACCCCATTAGATTAAAAAAATAACATACTCTGGGTCTTCCCATAAGTGTGTGAATGCTATTGCTACGACTTTGATATAATTCAAATCATTACTTATTTAAAAAAGAGTATAGTGTTTAAAATGAGAACTTTAATGATTTAGCTTTAAAGAAGTATTTGTTGCAGTAACCAAATCACCAAAGACCTTACATTTCACAAAAATCTATACATGCTTTAGCGAGTTTGTAAAAAGTGTGTGAATGGCTTAATGACGTAAATACGGCTTTCTTCTTCTTCTTCTTCTTCTGTTTCTTCTTCTTCTTCTCAGTGATGAGCAGGTGTCAGAAACGGAAAGTTATGCCGCACCACCTTGTGTACCGGGGTATTTCTGCTTTTCAATAAGCGCCATCTACTTTCAGGGAGTGAATTTACACTTTCATTCAGAGCGTCACCCGAGTTTAACGTCTGGGTGTGAACACAAAAAAAATGCATTGAAAAATGGACCGTTTAACATGCTGCGAAAAACATCTCGGTGTGAACAGGCCCTTAATGTACCGCAAACTTCAGTTTTTCAAAAGGTCATGATCATGGGGGTTCACATACAGTTTCCGTCTATGATCTCAATTAAAATGTTATATTGTGAGTTAAACTATAAAACCACAAACTGTAAAACTATTTAATAAAACAAAGTAGTGAAGTGTTTTTTATTCATTTACACAATATATGGTATGTTATTAATCCATCTATTCCTGGATATCCATCTATAGCTGTTTCTTGTATATTACCTGGAAATAAAACAAACAATGTGATGTTATTAGCTATTATTTACAGCTTTTAATTACAGTTTGCAGAATATCATGCACCTAACTTCACTGTGGCTAAGCTACTATGGGCATGTAGCTTGTAGTGTAATTAGCTTTTGCTATTGGCTTTTTTGTGGTTGTATTTTCCCCCATTTTCTCCCCCAATTTAGTCACCTAACAATTCCAGGGGGTGGCCCTATCATACCACAGCTACCAACTGGGAAGGCTAACACCTGCTTCCTCCAAGACCTGTGAAGCTAGCCAAATGTACTTTTTGTGCTCATGCTGTGTCACAGTGCAGAGTATCACACCAGAGGAAAGAGCTATCTGCCCTCTTTCGCATACACAGAGCTCACAGTAGCCCACGATTGGTTAGTGTCACTTTGATTGAAAGGGAAACAAAAGTATGCCATCCCACCCTTAATACAGAAATAATTATTGATATGCCGATGGCTGAGATTTTCGGAAATATTCATGTAGAAATCTCTCTAATTCCTGAGGGTTCACATGAACTTTTTTACACAACGGATTATAAACAAGAACTCATAGCTGACTCTGGTCTGCCTGAGTTCCTGAGAATGTCAATAAAAGGCCTAACTGGGTAACAATCAATACCAGTGCTGACTGAAAAGCCAACTGCTGGGGGATGGGATATGAAAACAACGGACAAAAGGCAAACATGCGGATATTCTGTACATCAGGTAGTAAAAGAACGCTACCTATGCTAGCTTTTGTGTCTCATCATTACAAAGAAACCAACGTATTGCTTTAAAACCGATTATATATAGTATCATGAAAGGATGTTTAAAATATAGATTAGAATTTCAAGGATGGTATTTTTAATGGTATTTTAACACAGATTTTTCTTTAATTTGTACATGCTTTCGTGCGCAAAATGGATTTCGTTAGTGACAGGTGCTACAGGATTAATTTTCGAGTTCTGATATCTTGAGGAATCCAAAACAGTTGGTGTAAATGTCAGACAGTGACGGCATTATATAAATTAATACCTTTATGAGAATTTATGTTCTCAAAAAAAAATACGAGCATTATTCATTGTAAAGCATTTCCTTTTGTTGTTACTTAGATTTTGTTGTCTCATTCAATAAAGCAAGGTATTATCATTTGCTGCTACAGATGATTTTTTTAAATGTCTTAAATATACTGTGAGGATTATATTATCATTAAGCAGTTTTATCCTATTTATTTAATTCTAATTTGTTTAATCTGCATACACTTTCTCATGAAAGATGTATGCCTCCTACAACACTTCACACATTGTCATCCTACATAAATGACCAATTATGACAATTTCTGTTGTGAATGTGCCACTTGCAGCAGTGACAGTAGTCTCTAAAGCAAGAGATCCTGGTCTGAGTGCTGGGAATCCACCTCCTAATGAAGCATATTGAAATGCCAGAAAATGTCGAACTGCTTCGGGGTGGAATATTTAAGGCTTCCTCATTTTCTTTTTGTACTATACAGTAATATAATTTTAATAGGACAGGGAACATTTGATATGTTTTTTATGAGGAACAGATATGGGATCAGATTTCTTTGTAATTTTTGGTGGATATTCAGATAGCTGTGATCTCTCTCATAGTCATTTACATACATTTACCTAGTGTGAAGTTCTGGCTGCACATTCCACCAGATCTACAAAATGTTCTCTATTAACATCCTTTCATGTAGCTGTAGCTACAACACCAACTACACCACACTCTGTTGGCCATCTTGAACCGAATTATATGTTCAATGCAGAAAAACAATTCAAAATTATTCCCCAACCAGTATGAATGAGGTACCACTAATAGCTAGCAGTCCAGATTATGTGCTTGTGGTAGGAATGGCCACTGATTGAATGGTGTATTTTGAGTAATGGATGCTAGGTATTATACGCACAACAGTGATGAACGTAAGCATGACAACAATAAAAAATATATCAAAAATTGTGCTGAGGCTGAGAGGGAATATTGCTCTATTGAATAGTGTGAATGTTTATGAATAGTACATTTTCATAAGCAACTATTAAGCAGTATGTACTCTATTGCACTTGTGTTGTTGGTGAATTGAACTTTTATACATATCTGGACAGTTGATACTTTGGGGTGTAACCAGGACCAAAATTTTTTGAGGTCCACATTGAGAAATGAGAAATAATCTTCTTCATAGTTGATGTACCATGATGCCAAATGTACAGTATAGTATACACCGATTACTACCTTCTAATCTCTGTAATGCTATGCATTAATTCCTCAATAAACTGCTCTGACTGTTTAATTTAAAAAGAGTTCAATTCTGGTTTACAGTTACCCATCAGGGTACATCAACTAACGTTACTGTGATCAGTTAAGATACAATAACTAGAAATCTGATTTGGCTAACAATATTATGAGTAGTGTACACTTTACAAATCGTCAATTGCCCTCATAAACACACATAAATGAGTTTATGCAGGAACATAAGACATAAATATCATAGCAATATTATGTCAGATCTGAATCTATAATATATGACTTGCATACCTCTATACAAGAAGTTCAAATCCGGTAGCATCTCATGACAACTATATGTTAAGTGTGATTAAGTCTATGTCGAAACCTAAAGTGCTCTCTGAGGTCAGCTGAGAACCAATAATCACTGCTAGTTTTTCTATATAATAGACTACATCCTGCCACTACCTTATCAGGAGGTTGCATATTGAATTTGAACTAGAGAAGCTACATGGGAGGTAAAAAAAAATCAAAAACAAAAAACAAAACCATGGGAAATAATAAAAAAAAGACCTTCCTAACGAGGCCCAGGCCAGCTAGTTACAGCTATGTTGGCACTTATTATATGGCAAAACTAGGTTCTCAGCTGACCTCAGAGAGCACTTTAGGTTTGCAGTTGGTGAGAGCGTGTTGGTTTAAGTCCTCAACTTACATCAACAGCAAGTCTTTGGTTCTCAGCCCTGAATGTTGCACAACTCTCACACCTCCACTGTAGGCTTGGGTCATGCTGAATCGGGGGAGTAGGTGGGTGGATATGAGGCTGGTTTTCTGAGCTGAGCATCAGGGAGCCTAGGCTCAATGCCGTGGTTATTTGTAGGAAATGCTTGTTTTGTTTAGTGAAAAGAGCTCAATTTAGTGGCCTGGTGCTGCATTGTCTTACATGATAAAGCAGGGTTGTTGTTTGTTTGTTCTTAAAATCATGGATAAAGCATAATTTAACTTCTGGATGCAATTGGTGGTGTGAAGTGCAGTTCAGTTATCATGTTCCATCCTAGTACAATTCAAAAAACTTTCCCTGAGGCAAGCGAATGCTTAATTGTCATTTGAAATTAAATTAACATTGACTGACACTGTCTTAAAGAGTCTCTCTTCAGCTTTCAGCTTTGGCCCGCTGGTACAAGATAGGTTGAGCTGTGCGGACGGATTGACAGCAACGCAGATAACAAATTAGTGTTTTGTCACTGGATAATTTATATGACAGTGTATAGCTTATGTACCCAATTAAATATTTGAACTTTTTCCATTTTAATCTCAGTTGGTGAGTGACACATACATCATCACTACTCTAAAACATTCAGTGTGGGAGTCAGTGGACTCTGTAAGTTGGATTTACCTGTGTGCTGAACATTGCCATTTCAAAGGTTTTATGTATGTACCTACTGTAACGTTCTGTTGCTGTTTTCCGTCTTGCAGTAAAAACCCCAGAGTTCTGAACGGACCCATTGGCCCAGTCACCATGGCAACAGCAATGACCCCCGAGCCCCTGACGCCGCTGTCACGGTGGTATCTGTACGCCATCCATGGCTACTTCTGCGAAGTCATGTTCACGGCAGCATGGGAGTTCGTGGTCAATTGCAACTGGAAGTTCCCTGGTGTGACGAGTGTGTGGGCGCTTTTTATCTATGGAACCTGCATCCTGATCGTTGAGCACATGTACCTGCGCCTGCGTGATCGCTGCAATGTCTTGCTGCGCTGCTTCATATACACCTTGTGGACATACATGTGGGAGTTTGGCACAGGGCTGCTGCTGCGTCAGTTCAACGCCTGCCCTTGGGACTACTCACAGTTCAAATACAACTTCATGGGCCTGATCACGGCTGAATACGCTGTGCCCTGGTTCTGCGCGTCGTTCATTGTGGAGCGCTTGGTCATTCGCAACACGTTGCGGCTGCGCTTTGACGAGTGGGCCGAGCCTGCCCAGGTTGGAAGAAGTGGTGGAGGGGAAAGAGGAGGAGCAAGGAGAGGAAGAGGAGCCAGAGGAATGGCCGCTAATGGATATGTGAAAGTGGACTGAGTGAGAGTTGTTTCTCTCTCCGTCTTTAAAAATGTATTGGTCCAGTCTTTTCTTTACTCCTGAAGAAGTTTCCAGCTTTCTCCTAGCCCACACTCTGGGAGGGAGCGATGTTAAGATTCAGTTGGTGTGGATCAGTGAAAAAAACAAACAACAAAACCACAGCTAGAATAAGGTCTGTGGTTTTAGTGCCCTACAAAGCAAAACTGCAGTCCTAAATAATGCCCAAATTCTGATATGCCTCACTCAGGCAATCCCTAGCAGCCCATTAGCCCAGGGAAGATACAGAGGATTTTAGTGTGTAGCTTGTATCATTTCCCCATCCCTGTACTGTACCTCCCAGACCAGTCCATCCACTTCAAACACATTAGGATGGATAAGGAGTAGGAAAAAAACACGAGAACTTACATCTTGAAAAACAGAAAAATGGGCCAGAAAATAAGGAATGCTAAGAAAAATCAATCTTTTTTTTAGCATATTAAAGTTAAGTGTGTAGTAGCAAAAGCAAATAACTGTTAGGGTAAAGAATTTGAATTGTTGAAGTTTGTGTTATTTATTAATATTTATCTAATGGTAGTTAATTAACTTATTATAGGCTTATAGTATGTTGTATACAGTGCCCTAAAGTAATGCATTGAACTTGAATCTAGTGTTTTTATAATGAACAAAAAAAAAGAATGCTTGAACATGCATGAGAATAGTGTCTTCCAGATTTTTTTAACAAGAGGCAAATCTGAAATGTATTCTGTAAAAAAAAAAAAAAAAGTTTATTTTTAACCATGTGGATTAAGACACAAAGGAGTACTGGATTGTATTAACTTGTACTGCTGATAGTTAGGATTTAAATATGGGATGTCTTAAAATATTGTGTGAATATACTGAAAATAATGTTGAGAGAAGTGGGGATAAACGTGATCTGCTGCTATGTTCTTTCTTGGTTCAAAATATCTCTGTATTAATTAAAAGTGACCAGGCCATGTGCACTATAGTCCCTAAAATAAAAATAAACGGTTTTCTAGGCTCTAGAATGAAAAGTCCAAACATCAAGGAAAACAAAACAAAACAAAAGCAAACACACTAAACAAACAAACAAAAAAAATGGCTAAAACAAATTTTTTGTACATTGATTAAAAACTTTAATGTGAACAACTTAATGCATGTTAAATTATGGTTGATAATAATCTCACAAAGTTTTAAATATATGTTTTTATTGTACTGAAGTAGATGGTGATCTTTTATCAAAATCCGGAATATCCCATCTGTTCAATCTATAAAAATAATAAATTTTACTGGAAGCACCATCGGAAAAATATGTGAACACACACAAAAATAATCACAGGTCATTCAGATATTCCCCAATATTAACATTATAGTCCATTTAGGAGCTTCGAAGTAAAAAGGAGTATCTTAACTGGGAGCCAGTGTAGACTGAAGAAAGTCAGAGTGAATATTATCTGAAGGTTTGATACATATCAGAACCTTTCCTACATATATGCTATAATCTGATGACGAGCTGATCTAGGGGAGGCAATCAGGAGAATATTTCCATGATTAAGCTGAGAACACACAATCATCTTTGGCTTCTTGTTTCACTGGGGTATAAATACCATGAAGTATCTGTCTTTTGACATGGTCATCTCAGTCTCTTAAACTAAACCCCATTCAAAGCCTATGAGCTGAAGATGAGAGTCCAAAAGAGAGGACCTAGGACCCTGGCAAATGTGGACAGATTCTGTTTTGAGGAGTGTCTCAGTGATTCAGCTCTGTGACTCAGCATTGTAGGAGAAGACTCAGAGATTTTTGCATGCACGCACACATACACACATCACCTAATTAACCCAATTAAACAAATGAGACAAAAATATTATACCTGGTCATTTGTTTATTGTGGAAAATGATCCAATATTAAACATCTTTGTGTGGCAAAAGTATGTGAACCTTTGCTTTCAGCATTTGGTGGACCCCTTTGTGCCGTAATAACTTCAGCTAAACATGTCCAGTAACTGTTGATCAGTCCTGTACATCGTCTTGGAGGAATTTTAGCCCATTCTTCAGTGCAGAACAGCTTCAACTCTGGGATATTGCTGGGTTTCCTCACATGAATTGCTTGCTTCAGGTCCTTCCACAACATTTCTATTGGTTTAAGGTCAGGGCTTTGACTTGGACATTAACTTTAGGGCCTGTAGTTGCTTAGAATTTGCCCTGGGTATAGGATCCTTTGGGGCCCAGAGTTGAGTGTAGCATTACAAAGTAACGCATTACTGTAATCTAATGACTTTTTCTGATAACGCAGTAATGTAACACATTACATTTTAGATTTATATTGACTGATGTCAATAAAATTACATTACTGGTGTTATAAATTTATTGTTAAGAAAACAATATTAAGTAAAATTCATTTTTAAAATAAATCACGTTTTGCCCTGAAGATTTTTTCTTTAGCCCTGATTAATTCTCCACTTGGAGCGGTTTGTCACTGTGTAACTGAACGTCAGTAAAAGAAGACGGTGGTGTTGTAATTTTATATCTTCAGTGAACGGAGGTGAGACCGATCAGACAGGGTTTACAGGAAAATACGTGGAAACACTCATGTTTTATTGACTGACAGCTCTCAATTCTGCCAAACGCTAGCTCACTCAGTCAGTGTGAGATCAGAATGGACATACGCCATGCAGTTTTTTTTTTTAAACCAGTAAAGGGGAAACTGAACCAGCAACAGCCTCTGATGCTGAGCAGGAAAACAAGGTGTCTAATGTCTATATGAGTTCCAGTTTACGTGAACATGACATGAACAGAGCATAAGGAAATATAATGTACTTTGCATGCACTGTAGCAGCTAGACCCAGACAGTGATAGCTAAGCTGTGTCTCCCCTTGACTAGTGACACCAAACTAGCCTAGTTAGAAACGTCTGATATTTTATCAGTCTGGTAGTCCTACAAACAGTGACAACACCCGAGTTTTATGATAAATCCAATTTTTTCTGATCACGTCATACAATAACGTGTGCTAAAATGACTGAAAGAACTATGAGTTTCACTTTATAGTGTATTTTTGTAGGTTTGGTAGGTTTTGAAAGTAACATGAAAGTAAAGTAATTAGTAATCTGATTACTTTTTATATTCAGTAATCAGTAATGTAATCAGATTACAATTTTAAAGTAGTAATTAATAATCTGTAGGGGATTACTTTTTTTGAGTAACTTACCCAACACTGTTGTGGACTATTACACTTGCTATTGGAATGATCTTTGTTGGTCGACCACTCCTGGGGAGGGTAACAATGGTCTTGAATTTCTATCTGACTGGTCCTCAGAAATCTCCATTGATTGTGCCATGATACACTTCCACAGACATGTGTTGTGAATATCAGCCTTTGATAGAGCCCTGTTCTTTAAATAAAACAGGGTGCTTACACCTGACTGTCATCCCATTAATTGAAAGCACCTGACTAATTTCACCATCAAATGAACTTCTAATCCTGGAGGTTCACATACTTTTGCCACACACAGATATGTAATATTGGATCATTTTCCTCAATAAATAAATGACCAATATGTTTGTCTCATTTGTTTAATAGGGATCTCTTTGTATACTTTAAGGAGTTGTGTGAAAATCTGATGATGTTTTAAGTCATATTTATGCAAATATACAGAAAATTCTAAAGGGTTCCAAAACTTTCAAGCACCACTGTCTATGTATATGTGGCAGTTTTTAAAGCTTTCAGCTTGTTAACAACAAAGTAATTTTTCTACCCATCAAAATTGTGGTGCCGACTGCGGATTCAGGAATCATAAGCATAAAAAATAATAAACTAAGGCCACGTTAGAGAGTATCTGACCAAGATGAGATGAGAAAAATAGACTTTCTAATACTGATTCTTGGGGAATCCTCCTTGTGTCAGTCGTGTAAAAGCAGAGCAAACCAAACAAAATGCTTCCTACGTGAGAGGTACGAATGAAATCACTTACCGGCTGTACCTGTGACTCCCATGAGCATTTCGAGGTGGATGATGAGAATATGATGCCATATTGTAAAGCCATTACTGCACCAGTAGAATAGCAAATGCAATAATAGAACAGGTAGATCATATTTGAGACCACATGTACAGTCATGGGAAAAAGAAAGTACACAACACATCAATTCTCTGTGTTTATAAATCAGGGCCTAAATAACAATTGTGTGGTCATCATGCACAGCACATTGTTTGGTGAAAACCAAACACAGAGAATCACCACAAACACATACCAATTGTCAAGCATGGAGGTGGAAGTGTGATGATTTGGGCTTGTTTTGCAGCTACAGGGCCTGGGAAACCTGGAGTCTTTGAGACAACGATGAACTCCACCTTATGCCTCAAATGTGAGGCCATCTGTCCAGCAACTTAAGCTGGGCTAAAATTGGGTCATGCAACAGGACAATGATCCCAAGCACACCAGCAAATCAACATCTGAATGGCTAAAGAAGAACAAAGTCACGGTTTATAATGACCAAGTCAAAGTCCAGACCTCAACCCCATTGAGATGCTGTGGCAGGACTTCAAGATGGCTGTGAATAAACGAATGCCCTCAACCATCAATGAACTCAAGCCACGTTGTAAAGAAGAGTGGGCCAAAATATTTCCAAAACAAAGTGAGAGACTGATAAACTCCTACAGAAAACATTTACTTCAAGTTATTGTTGCTAAAGGTGTTTCCACATGTTACTGAATTATACGGTGTACTTATTTTCCCCCCACCTGGTTTCTGAATGTTGGTTTACTTTATAAGAAAAAATCACTACTTATTGAAATCGTTTTTTGTTTTTTTTGTCACCTATTTGTTTATAGAAGCTGTTGAGGACCACACAATTGTTAAATAGACTCTGATAAATAAAACCATAGAATTGAAGGAAGGTGTGCTTTTTTCTCATGAGTGTAAATCTGGTAAAGGGCAGCTGTGGTATAATGTTCAATGTGTCTTAATCCTCAACAATACACATCAGTGCTTAAACCTTAATAACAACCTAATAACACTTAGTGTCAATGTTATATATACTCTTTATTGCTAACTATTTATTGCCAATGGACAATGTGGTACTGCATGAGAGCAGTGCTTTTAAGACCACACAGGCAGTGAAGAGAAATTATAACATTGACCAATGGTCTGGATTCCACCAAATCTGCTCTTCTAGCACAAAATCAATGAACACATTTAACAAACCTTGAGTGACCAATAGCATATAAACCCAATTCTATATAACCATACCAACTTGAACCTTGACCAACCACACCATATAACCACACTCTCATGAACTATATCCATATCACCTAACTCCTATTATCCATAACACTAATTTAGAAAGCTCCACCATATCCACAAAACCCAACCTTAAATAACCTTACCATAGGTTTCAAATAAACATCAACTTCAAGCCACTAATTCTACCACACATTACACATTACATACTCAGGCTAGCCATAATCATGAAACCGACAAAGAATACTCAAGAATAACTCAACATGGGACAACAAGATGCATATAAATTAATCCAGACTAACAATATTTATCTACCCTAACAAACCATACTTATATACCCTGTGGAAAGCTTTGTCAGACCAGCTACTGGTCAGACTGGTGAACCATCTTTGCCAGCTGTAATCTATGGTAGATAGGAACAGTTCTCTGAATTTTTGCTACTAATGCTACTTTGCAAGCAAGTTGTTTTTAAGAAATGATCACAATTGTAAGGCAATTAGAAAGCCTAAAACATGAACTCATTCCTTCATCTTTAGTAACTGCTTTATCCTGGCCATGAGCACAGTGGATCTGGAACATATCACTGGTGCTTTAAGGCAACAGTGCTACACGCTGCACCACCATGACACCCATCTGAAACATTTTATTGACTAATTTTGTCAAATAATAAAGGTGGTAGAAAATAACTTGGTCTACCAGTTTGACCAACTTGGCCTGTGTTTCAACAGCTGGTAGCTGCTCAGACCAAGGTGCAGTATTCAGCTGGGCAAGCCAATTTTGATTATTTAGTACCCATAAACATACTTGACATACCCAGTAGACATGATTAGCCATACCTCATTAAACCTTAATAAACCATCCCCACAACCATACCCACAGATATCAATAAAACCAGTTTCAGACTGACCATAGCTACATATCCACCTAGTTTTATAATAACCATAACCCCTAAGCCTAGTCCCAGCCCTCTTAGGTGGTATATGAATGAAATAATTTCAGTTAATAAATTAATAACCGATTAACAATTTAAGTACATTCAATGACTTATTTCTAGTTAGTCCTCAGAGTCCAATTAGTTCATTATTAAGAAATGTTGTTTTTGAGACAAACCTTATTATTGCTGTAAGTTGTAATGTTGTATTTCGCCCACCAGGTGTCCTTATTACACCGCCACAAAATATTGGTGGCGCTTTCGACCTACACTAAAAGCTATAATGTTTTTAGTCTAATGCCATTAATATCAGACTTTTAGAACATTAGTCAGTTTTAGAACATCCAGTTTATGGAACATTATTCATTAGAATAGACGGGGACACTATACTGTAAAAAAAGCACCGTCTTTCAGTTGAGATGTTAAACCGAGGTCCTGACTCTCTGTGGTCATTAAAAATCCCAGGACACTTCTCGTAAAGAGTAGGGGTATAACCCTGTGTCCTGGCGAAATTCCCTCATTGGCCCTTATCTGTCATGGCCCCGTAATAATCTCCATCTCTGAACTGGCTACATCACTCTCCTCTCCACTAATAGCTGGTGTGTTGTGGGTGTTCAGGTGCACTTTGGCTGCTGTTGCATCATCCAGGTGGATGCTACACACTGGTGGTGGTTGTGGAGATCTCCCCCCATACAATGTAAAGCACTTTGAGTGTCTAGAAAAGTGCTATATAAATCTAAGGAATTATTATTATGTAGATTGAAAGGAAATGCCTTTCTTACCCATTATTAACTACCCCATTCTATTTTATAGTCTGCTGTAGTTGTCAGCTTTCCAAAAAGCTATGTTATCAAATGTTCATGAACTTCCTCAACTGCTTTAATCATTCTGATTTCTATTGGTTCACCAGTTCACCAGTTCCTGTTTTTTTTTGGTCTGTAAATACTTTTAGTTTTCTCAGCCATGCACACTGCCTTGCTGCTCTAATACGATAATGACATCACACATATGACCTCACCTGACTTGGGTGTGCCTCTGCACCTGTGGAAGCTATTAAGTTCCTGATGTGACAACCTATCAGGTACAAGTACTCCAAATATAGAAAGGCTATTCACTTGTAATATAACAGCTACTGAAACATAGACAGTAGTCCCAGAGGGGAACTTTTAGAGAGACAAATGCTATGTGTTTTTATCTCATGGTCGGGACCAAATGTCTCCACATGGATATGAATATCTGACAGTTTTGACCTGAGGGCATTTGGTTGGTCCCCAAAAGAAAAAAAAACAGAAATTTTTATTTAAAAGTTTTCCTTCTGGTTACTCAGGTTAAGTTTAGGGTTAGGTTTAGGAATTTGCATAGCTATAATTATCTGTATTAAAGCTTATGTGGAATGTCCTCATAAGGATAGTAAGATAAACGTGTGTGTGTGTGTGTGTGTGTGTGTGTGTCTGATTTCTGTGCTTTCCTTGAATGTGTTCCAACACCATGAAGTAGCAATGATACAAAATTGGACTTAGCTCAAGTCAAGGGGTTTGAAGGCCACAAAAGTAAAATGAGTCACAAGTGAACCTGCTTTATCTGTGTCTTTGGCTTCTGGCTGGAGTGAGTGCAGTGTATATGGTGACTTTAAACACTGCCAGTTCACAGAGCAAAAGATTGTGTCATGCGGCTCTTAAGGGGTATGTCAAGCAGGCTAAATTGAATACAGTAGGTGGATCAATGCCTAATGCCTTTGAATAGGCTCATAAAAAACAGGTTACAAAAACACAACAAAAAGTCAAACTTGCCTGATGAGCAGGTTAACACCACTTTGTATCCTAGAGGTCTGTTTGTGATAAATAGAACAACATTGCCCATCCTTTTCTTCAGTATTTTAGATAATCCAGTTCTGGAACTGTCATGCTGTTTTTCTTTCATCCTTGATTGTGGCTTTAATGAGAGCATAGGCACAACACTGACATGTGAGTCATGTGTAATGAGTCATATCCTTGTATAAGCATGTAAATAGCAACAGCAATTTTGTACTGGGTATGTTTGTGATTTTACGATCCCAGCCCTCTGTCAGTCTCTAGCTCTATCCTACCCTGGCAGGTATTTCCACTGGTGTTTATATCCACTTATCAATATACAGTAGTAGCATATTCCCCCTTAACAATCTCATTCTCAAAAGCCAAAACAAACATGGACCAGTGGAGGTGTCTCTGTGAGTTATGGCAGTTTTTAAACGGTGGGCAGCTGTTTCTTATGCCCTTGTAGCAGGTTGTCGTTATGTAAACTGCTGCGGCTTATCTCTTGGCCCAACTTTGTATAACGAGATGTGGAGGTTTCCCGCACTGCTTTGCATTTTTACAGGAACGTTTGAGCAGTAGGCTGTCCTGTCATTTAACATAAAAAAAAGTAGTCGCTCCCTCTTTTTTCTGCTATCCAGGTGTTTTCAGTTATGTTCCCTGGTGCATGACGGTAAGGCAAACTGTTGGAAGATGTCACATGTCAACTTGGCAGTTGTACAGTTTATACAGTAATGTGTGTGTGCGTGTGCATGTGTGTGTGTGTGTGTGTGTGTGTGTGTGTGTGTGTGTGTACAGAAATGGTGCCCAAGCTTTATCTGGCTTGCTGGGTTTGGGGGATTGTGATGTTTAGATATTATCCTGTATTATATAAAATAAAAATAAAAAACCTTTTGCTTCATGTTTGTTTCTGTTTCCAATGAGTGACTGTTCTAATGCTGTCACCGCCTTCAACGCTCAGGTGGAGCTCTCTGGCCCTTTCTTTCCTCCTCACTTTCTCCCACTTGCTCTCAATCTCAGAATCACATCCAGGGTTTCAAACCGCACCACAGCCAGGTACTGTGCAGAGCGTGAATTATGGTAATGGCTCCTGGCAGGAGAGAAAATAAGTGCAGTTATTAAAATTAATGGCTGCTGCTTGTCCTGCGGTCCAGACCCCAGGCAGGGGAGAAGAGGGTGGGGAGCCAGACCGCTCAGATTCCCACTCTGAATCACCACTACCTCTTTAAATGTGTGCACATGTTTATGTGCGCGTCTGTCCTCCAGTTTCATTTCACAGGTCTCTCTTGCATGGTTTGGCGAGCGTATTGGCACAATGAGGGAAGTGCCAGGCACTTGACAACTATTGAGGTCTCTGGCCTGCTTTTGCCTATTTATGTTTTTAACAAGGTCCGCAAGGCTGCACACAGACCCTTCTCAGTGCTGAAGTTTTCCCCTCACATTCTGGCCTTTGAAGTGAGAATCTAGCACTCAGTGCGGTCTGACGTAATAGCCGGTTTTTAAGAAACCTGAAGGCCAATCCTGGTCTGCAGACCCGTCTTACTGGACTCTGTGGACATGCACGTTTGTGTTTTGACAAATGCCTCCTACACCTTTCAGCTCTAGCTCCTGTCACACTTCAGTGCTCTCTTCTTAATGACCATTCAAGCTGCAAAGTCTGTCTCCACATGGCCTTTCATTTACTACAACTGGGGGATTGAGCATGGAGCATGGAGTATTAAATTTGTTTACTCAGTTTGAAGAAGGCTTTTTTTCACCTTCTATGAATTCCTTCTATGTTTGTCCAAGGCGCAGGAAGTCATTTGGTGCATTACATGGATTATTAGGTTGGATTTTTTTTTTTTTTTTTGTGGAAATGTTTATAGTACACTATAAATAAATCAAAGTCAAGCTGAGAGGAAAACATGCTATTCAGTGTTTTGTTATGGAATTTACTGGTGTATGATTTTTATAATGGTATAGCATCCCTCTAATATTACATACATATTAATTATGCTATGTAGTCATTAATTATCTAGCCTACACATAAATTAGACACTGTCAGAGATCAAAAAGCAACAGGCATTTCTTCAAAGGCAGCAACAGCTAGTGGCATGAGCTTTATTTTGTGTGTGTGTGTGTGTGTGTGTGTGGGGCATGTTTTTATATCTTGGTGGGCACCAAATATCTCCACGGGTATTGGAATATCTGAGTTTTGACCTTCTCGGGACCTTTGGCTGGTCTAGCTTTTATTTTAAAAGAGCCATAATGGTTTCCTTTTGGTTACTGAGGTTAGGGTTATGGTTTGATTTAGGTGTAGGCCTAGCATTTATGAACTACATTAATAATTATGTCTGTGGAAAGTCCTCACAAGGATAGTGAGGAGTAACTAACCATTAATGTGAGCGTTTTTCTAACTGGCACTGTAGTAACAAGGGTGTTTAGAAGCTTTGAAACTCAAAAGTCAGTTTGGCTATACAGGCTGTTTACTAGGTTGTGTGTCAGTGTATATTGTTGCACAGTCTCTGTATTACTCTATCAGATGTGCTGAGCTGTCCGAGATACAATCCAGATTTACACTGCTTTAGTTAAGCAGTGAGGGATGCTTAGAGCCCCAGGAGTGTGTTTCTGCGTGTCAGTCTTGGCTGTGGTGTTTGCTGAAAGAGAGCTCCACTGGGGTGTACAATACAGTGTGACCTGTGTTATTGCAGGTGTGTGCATATTATGTCTGATTATGAAATATGTGAGACATTCACTACTTTTATTTTTTCAACTGCTTGGATCATGTTAGAGTGGCCTTTCGAGGTTTTACATAAACAGCATGATTTCCTGGAGAGAGACGGAGTAGTAAAAGATGTAGGACTTAATTTAAAGAAATACATTCTGACTGGTGGCTCACATGTTCAGTTTGGTTTATGAATCTGTAGTAGAGCTCTTACCTATGATCTCAGCACTAAGTCACATATGTGAGGTAAACAAAGCGTCTTTGGGCTAGGTCAGTATGGTTTTTTTTACTGGTTAACAGCATTCATGTTATTATGCTAAATGTATGGACAACAAATTATTATCATTATTATTAATGATATTTATAATATGATTATTATTATAATCATTATTTGCGCTGATCGATTCCCATCATTGGGCCTGCAGTATGAGAATGTGATGCTACTACACAATCTACACAGCCTTGTCCAATTACCACAGGCTCTGTCCCCAGGTCCCAGGGGCTCCAAATGTACAGATGTTAATGTTCACCTTGGGCCTTTAAAATCCAGTGGAGCCACATAAGTCTAAACGAGAGGCCCATTTGAGTTTCTATAAAAAGAGTCAGATAGTAAAAAACACACTTTTGTGGGGAAATTTGGCATGTTGTTTTTGGATCGGAGCTCAGTTGGAGTTTTTCGATTGGTTGGCTTATTTCACTCAGGGGAGGTTTCTTTCACCTCCATTGCTCTGCTTCTCATGAACAAGTCATTTTACATCGTGTCTGCACTGCAAAACATTTCAGGCCCCCAATTTTCAACTTTCATGGTTATTAGGAAAGGAGTGGTCACTACAGCCTTTGCATGCCAAGATTAGGCTGAGACACAGTGTATATGCATGAGAATGGTGTCTGAAGCCTGGAATATACCTGCCACTGAGGACTTATCTGCATGGAATTACATTTAACAGCTTACTGCCAGACCCACTTATTTCTGCCAGCCCCTTAAGCAATTGCAGTTTTCTTTTGCCTGATTGATTTATGACTTGTATCAACTTAGTGAACCTTTGTGGTTATCTATGCAAGAAAATGAAGTAGTCAGATGTAAAAACTGGTGCAGACCTTCCAAAGTTCAAGGGTCCCAGAGGTCAAGGTATACATATTTCATATATTTGTTGCATTGTATTTCAGTGGCCATTCAGTGGCCATTAGGTAGAGTCAAGAATATATATAAAATAGTATGACCATATAGAAGAAGAAGTAGAAAGGCATTATTTGCCACATATACATTACAGTACAGCAAAAATCTTCTCTCCACATATCCCAGCTTCTTAGGACGTTGGGGTCATGGCACAGGGTCAGCCATGATATGGAGCCCCTAGAGCACAGGATTAAGAGCCTTGCTCAAGGGCCCAATAGTGGCAGCTTGGCAGTGTTGGGGCTTGAACGACCAGCCTTCTGATCAATAACCCAGCCACCACTCCCCATAATTAATATGCTTCTTATTATTCATTATTATTATTAATATACTGTGTTAATGACCCAACTGTGACCAAGAACCATAGCAACCAAAATAAATCTGTGGAACCTGAGAAGCATCGAAGACATGTTACTTTGTTCCTTAGCTCTATTCCAACAGCTCAGTTTTGTTGAATATTCATCTCAATTTCTCACAAAATGGCTCTTCAATTGTCTGCCAAATTGCTTGTGAGTCAATATTACAAGCCACTAGGGAAAAATATGGTCTATTAGCGTTCATAGTTTCTTGTTTTATCAGAATTTATGAATTGCTGGACCATGTTTTATGTGTACATTTGTGTTTCAAGGGTGGTCCTCAGTGGGAATCAGCCAATCAATGGGCAAAAACTGAAAGGATTAATAGAAATCTATACTTAATTATGTGCACTCCCTGAGCCTGTCAGTTCATCACAAATGTTGACATTTGCAAGTCACTGATGTGTAAAGGACTTATAAGTGTGTTAGCTAATGGAGAAAATATCACCTAACAAACACATTGCAAAAGCAAGGAACAACTCAAGCTGCATTAAGAATACACATGCTTGTAGAATACACAAGTCCATAACAACAGGCCTCCACGCCTAGCTGAACTATGATACCTCGAGCCTGATCCTGCCTAGCAAGGTTCTTCCCATTGCAATTTGATTGGCTAAAGACCAATCATCAGATAGTGGGCAGGTTTTAAAGCCATTGTTAAGTAACAGGGACACTCCTTTAAGGGGACGACTCTAGGGCATGGTTAATTTCTGCAGTTTCAGCTTCCTTTCAGTTGTCATTCATTAGAATGTGTAAATACACACACACACACACACACACACACACACACACACACACACACACACAAACTGACATTCCTTTCGGTCTCTCATTACCTCCTCAGTCATGTATGTGCTAGCACTTTTCAATGTGTCAATCAGTGTTTGGTACATCCAGTACCAGTGAAAAAAGGAAACCAGACTGAGCTGATGAGCAAGTTATAGAGCTTTAACCAACATTGGACTGAAGCCAAAAGGCCAAAATCATCACGTAATCAGATTGATTGTTTTATTTCTCTTCCTGCACACTGTAATCATTATATAAATATGAATTTGTTTATCAGCTAATAGAACACCATATACAGAGTATGTACTGTATGTCTGAAACAATCCCAAGGACAGCATTAGATAAACCTAAATAAGGTTACTATTTGCCTGGGTCTTGAAATTCTTGAATGTTTGCATAGGCTGATGGGTCAAAGGTCATAGTGTCATTAAGACATCCTTCAGACAGTCCAGAAGCACATTGGCATTGCCCTTGACTGCTGCACTGTGTGTGTGTGTGTATGTGTGTGTGTGTGTGTGTGTCCTGTGCACTCCCACGAGATTCTGTAACAGATCTGAGACGCGGCCGCTGTGATCCAACCTAGGAGCAGCAGCTTGAGCTGTGTGCGACACATACTCTCTCCCTCTCATACTATATCAGGTCACACCAACACAACACAGCAGCCTGGCCATCACGTTTGATGTTGGCTCCTCAGTTTTCTTGACATTTGGGCCGTCTGTTCACACTGCGATCCAGGCATTCCTCAGTTGCATATCAGACCACCCGGCTCTCATGCGACACCCGTCCAGGTTTCCTTCTCTCTCCCTGAGCCACAGGCTTCATCCTACACCCCTCGCCCTCTGCTCTCAGGCCCATCTGGACTCCTGTTAACCTGCTTGCGTTCCACAATCAGGACGGTGCACAGTGTGTGTACATGTCTGCCTGTGTATGTATGTGTGTGTGTGTGTATGTGTGTGTGTCTGGTGTGTGGCCAGATGCCACACACCAGACACTGTATCTGTGCTATCTAGTATCTTCTGTCTGGATACAGAAAGTAATAGTGGACATATAATATTCCCTTGCTCCACATTACAAGGAATCAAGACCCGCCTTTCATCATTTTTAGGGTTTCAAACATGAGGACTTTCAGTGCTCCTGTTTGAGGTTGTTTGTAGAACGAGACAGTTATGAAGGCAACACGGATTTTTCCAAATGAATCGGAGAAAATGAATGAGTGACATTTGATTTGATGAAACTGATGGTGACTGTGTGACTGTGTGATTAACGTAAAAACTCACTCAAAGCAGAGACTGCTTTAGGAGTTTGTTTCTACTTCCATAATCTAAAGGACTTTAGCCCTTCACTTTACTGGCTCATTCAGGTCAAGGCCTCCTGCGGTTTTCAGACGCCTGGTATAAACGAAGGATATATAGGAGTCTTTATCGATGTCTGGAACAGGTGTCAGACGTGAGTGGCAGTAATGAAGGCTGTGTTCCTGATAGATAAGACTATGAGCTGTCTTGTTTAATAGGAGTGCCAGTTCAGCATCGTCAATGTGTAACCTGCCTGAGCTGTGTGTCTTATGACTCTCACAGTTCAAAAGACACCTGTGAACACAAAGGGACAGACATACAATCACATGTGCAGACATGCATACAAACATTCTCTGTACTGACTATGTGTCTGTATTAAAGCTGATTTTGATGTTAATGAATTTGTGGTTGCTTCGCAGACTTCACCTCAGTCTGGTAGAACGCATCTGCAGGTCTTTCTGTATAATTCATATCACTCATTCTGTACTCTGTCCTGTTGTAACTGTTCAGTCAAGTCTGACATAAATTTTTATATTGGCTTCACCTGACTATGAGGCGTGCTGAGAATTTTTAGTAAACAAGTCTTTAAGCCCTTTCCTTTTTTTACATGGTAGTGTTGTTCTTCTGATGAACTCCAAAATAAACAGCATCATTGTCCATCCATGAAGCTCATACCGAAACAACAATTTCTCAGTTTAGTTCTGCCTTTTGTTTCATCCGAACAACTTAACTTTTGATGAACAAATAGGTTAAATAAGGGAAAACGTTTGCACGTTAGTAATTTTAATGATTGCCTTTTCCACCAGGCCTGCCAATAATAATGTTGCTTTATGAATGCAATATTAAGAGGGGGGAAAAGCCCAAAACAACAACCCGTAACAACCCGCTCCTTACCCCTACCTAATGAGTCTTAATTGGACCTATAAAACCTTTACAATAAGCCTGCCTCCACATGAATTTGGCTAGAGAGTTTGTCACATAATCAATGTGAGCTTTATGTAGCCGAGGCTTGGAGAGGCTCAGTAAACTGGCCAAAGCTAGAATCCAGAAGAAGAGTGTAGAGGGTGAGATCTTTAATAAGTATGAGGACTTAATAAAAAACCTACTGTACTGTACTGTTCAGATTCCAGACAGCTTTTCTCAAACTCATTTGACTATTCTGCTTCAAACCTGAACCCATAATAGTGTGAGCACACTTTAACATCTCGTCTGTACTGTTGCCATTCTATTAAAGCGTAGTTTTATGACACAAACACTCCAACATAAAATTGTCAACTCAAGACCACCCTTGTTGTTTGTTAGGGTTTTTTTTTTCTGTCTTAACAACCATCCAATGGTTTTATAAAAGCTAAAAAGTAAAGCAACATTAGGTCTTTATTTCCAAGGAAGTCTAAAATCGTCAATGATGATCAAAATATCAACAAAAAGAATCCATCAAGAAAACACTGTATTTCCTCAGCTTTTAGTGGAATTGGAGAAACATGACTTTGGAATTTGTTATTATGATACCTTTCAGCATATTATGCATGAAATGAAATTTGATGTGTTATCTAATTACCTTATTATGGTTCATGAATGACCTTGTTGTGAGTTTCCCTGGTTTCATTATGATAAAAGATATAATTGGAGAATTATGATGCAATGTGGAGCTCTGCCCGATGCTTTCAGCAAAAGAAATCTGAACACGACAGTTTGTTAGGGTGTGGTGCACGTGTATGGTGTTTGGTTAGACCGGATTACTTCCTCACTCAAAAGGCGAAAGAGAGGTAAAGGTGTATAGAAAGAAAAGAAGGGGACAGAAAGAAAAGACAAAACTGTGCACTAAACATAATGCACATGTCAAGTAATATGACAAGTTTAAACTTAATATGTCAAGTAATAATCTAGCCACATGTGTTTCTCCTGTCCCACTAAAATATTTTATTACCTTAGAGATGTGTTTCCACCAATTTGTTGGTACATTGATCAGTGAGAGAGCATAGCCTTTCAATATTATAGATAAATATCCATAAGAAAGGCTACAAGTCAATATGCTCATAGATAAATGCAATTCAAAGGATTTAAGTGTGATAAAGTTTACCACAAGGAAATGATGATGAATTAAATGGCAATGCTCCAGCAGGGGGCAGTATGACGGTTCCCACAGGGATTAAAACAGCAAGTTATTGTCCATAGATCAGGTATCTGCACTTCACATAATTATTTTTTTTTCCTGCTTTGATTCAACTAACCAGGTGATTATAAGGCTGTATGACAGCGGAGTCTGGTGTGTTAGAACAGTGGCTTGAGAACAGCTGTCGCTTTATGGCATCCAGCAATATTACTCCTTTTACATGTGTGTCCACACCTTTCACACCTTTGTATATCTTACATGTATCTTCTCACACATATACAACATGTTTATCATCATTTACCACACTAATATGATCCCACCATTGCAACGTCATTATAATGTCTTTTAACTTGTCAGCGCAACTCAAATGCAGTTCAGACCAATCATCAGTTCCTCATATACTCTGTGGATAATGCTAGGGATTCACATAATTCACTACAAACTAAGGAGGAATTTGTATATGGTGCACATTTATAAATGAACTTCATCACCGCATCTTATTCTGGGTTATTCTGTACTGTAATATATACTATGACAGGCCCAGTGGGACCAAGGATATAAATGAATGGCTGAATATATTTAGATACAGTGGTGCTTGAAAGTTTGTGAACCTGTTAGAATGTTCTATATTTGTGCACAAATATAAATATTTTACCTAAAACATCATCAGATTTCCACACAAGTCCTAAAAGTATGTTTTAGTATTTTTTTAGTATATTTTTAGTCCTAAAATGAGAACCATTTTAAACAAATGAGACAAAAATATTATTCTTAGTTATTGAGAAAATGATCCAATATTACATATCTGTGCATGCCAAAAGTAGGCCTATGTGAACCTTTGGTTTCAGTATCTGGTGTGACCCCCTTGTGCAGAATTAAATACACGTTTTCAGCAACTGTTGATCAGTCCTTGGCTAGGAGGAATTTTAGCCCATTTCTCAGTACAGAACAGCTTCAACTCCGGGATAATTTTCCTCAATAAATAAATGACCAAGTAGAATATTTTTGTCTCAATATGTTTAATTGGGTTCTCTTTGTCTACTTTTAGGATTTGTGTGAAAATCTGATGATGTTTTAGATCATATTTATGCATAAATATATATAATTCTAAAGGGTTTACAAACTTTCAAGCACCACTGTATATTATAACATGCATCATATAGTTACGGTAGTATTCAAAATATTCCAAAATGTAAAACACAGCAACGCTGTTGCTGTTGTTTTTGACTGTTAGGTGGAGGTCTGTGTGTACCTTGTTTTACTGTAATTGGCCAATTACTCAATTACTCAATGACAATCTTTGGACAATGCTAGATAAATGCTGCCTTGTGTTAAACTGATGTGTGTATGTGTGTGTGTGTGTGTGTGTGTGTGTGTGAGTGTGTGTGTGTGTGTGTGTATGCGTGTGTGCGTGTATGTGTGGGTGTCATGGCAGTGAAGTGAAGATGATTGTGGTTTTCTTGGAATGTTAGATCGACAGGATTTGGGGAACTGAAAGACAGTCTGCTTGAAACGGTCATTTTCTGTGAGTGTGTGGTCGCCTTTTAAAGCACATTTAATCTGCTGAGGTGGTTTGATTTTTGGGTGTGTGCAAATGAGTGTCTAAGAGAGTATGTGCATGTGCAGGCTTGGATTTGTGTGTGTGTGTGTGTGCCTGTGTGTGTCTGTGTGTGTGGGTGGGTTATATAAATGAATATGGAAGCTGATCGTTCCAGAGGGGAGCTGCAATCATTCCCCTGATATGGCGAAAAAGTGCAGCACTGCAAAAATGCATTCCAACCCAGAACGAGTGAGCGGCTCCACTTCCACGACTATCAGGTTCTCCTGCACGCCTGTGGCTTTGGCCCATCACGGTTCAGATGGTGGAGAAAGAGAGAGCTGAAAAATATGGATGATTCGTTCTGATGTGGGCAAAGCAATGTGTCCTGTTTATAGATGAATGCCTCTCATAAGACAGAGATAAAAGCAGAAAGATGAGGGAGAAATCCAGCTCCAGAGTAGAACATGCAGTTCTCTAACAACTTTTTGGTCTTTGTCTGTGTACTGTGTCTGGAAACTAGCAGCAAATTAAACAAGTCTTTGTTTTCCAGTATAGGGCATTTATTCATTAAACCAGTCTTCTCTGCCCAGTGTAAGGCTTGTGATCTCAGAGACGTGTAGAATAGGTCATGTACATGATTGCTTTTCTTAAACAGTGAGTAAATTGTTCTAGGTAGAAAAGTGAAAGCACCGCAAACTATAGTATATGTCTGAATATGGGTCTACTGTTCTTACATCCATAGTCCTTAGACAGTCCAGAACAAATCTGTCCTCATTCTGCGTGTGTGTGTGTGTGTGTGTGTGTGTGTGTGTGTGTGTGTGTTTAAGAGAGAGGAACAGAGAATGTGTAGAAAGCAGTGCAGCAGGCAAAGGGGATTTTGTGACTACTAATGAGCTGAGGAAATGAATGTGCTCAATAGACCCTTTAACGCATCTTACGCTGCATAAGCATTAGTCACTGAACTCCATAAATATATTGCTTAAACAGTTTGTACTTCATATATTCATATTAAATCATGCGCACCAATTTCAGTAGCGGTGGAATCTATTTACTGGACAGCGGTGTCCAGGGGCAACCAGCCGTCTGCTGGAGGTTCGGCCTCCTTCTGGCCTTGTCTTTGGCCGAAAGCTGGAATTCTTTGTGTGAGGCATTCAGTTGCCAAGCAAGAGTGAGAAACTGGGCAAAGCAGTGGGAGATGTGTATGGGTTAGAGGGAGCCAGAAGGGGGCTTTCTTTGCCTCTCTTTTCTCCTCTCAATCTTTTTCGCTCTCTCTTTTTGTGGCCTCTCTTTGGTCCTTTTCTTCTGCCCTGTGAATGAAAAGATAATATTGATTTGTGTCACTCTGGCATATTATTCTCCATAAGGCTGGGCACACTGATGCCAAATCCGATATGAAGCCTAGGCTATTTACTTATTAACTGAACTTTTGATGTGTGTGCATTTCCATGAAAGAGATAGATAGTTAGAGAGAGAGAGAGAGAGAAAAAAAGTGTGTGTGTGTGTGTGTGTGTGTGTGTGTGTGTATTTTGGCCTTCTTGCTGACCCAGAGACAAACAGAGTGGTTTGTCAGGGAACGGCTTTGCAGGAAGGGTAGCAGCTGTTGTGTTGGACATCTCTCACTTCCCTTTAACAGACACACTGCCTCACACTTCTTCTTTCCCTTCTTCTTTTTAAACACTGTGAGAGGGATGAAGACTTGTTTTGAACAGTAGCTGCTACAGTTTCACATCACATGTACACATTTAACTTATTATTCATGTCTTAGTCAGATGGAGGAGTTGTGCAATAATTATTTCACTGCCTATGGTTTATGTGTATAGCTACAGTACACACACACACACACACACACACACACACACACACACTGAGTTAATAAGGCGCAGTGAACATCGATCATGTGAAGGCTGGGGGATTTTTTTGCTGCTCTACTTCAGCTAGTAAAACCACCTGTGATGCTCCTACACACAGAGTGAGGCCTATTTTGGTCTGTGTGGGTGGGTAATGGAAGAGGAAGTGACTATTTATGTGTGTACAGATACAAGTGCTTTCATGTGCTCACATATATGAGAACATGAAAGCACACGTATATTTTTCTTCAAGAGAACTGAAACGGTGATGAAATGTTCTCTTGTTAGATCGCACTATAGCAGAATATGAAATATCTATACATACTGCAGTCGGTACAACATTCTGTGTGCACTGCTGTGTGAATAGACCTGAACAAATCACTGTTAGAGAACAATCAGAGATTAGAGATTCTCTGTGTGATTGTATGTGTGTAAAGTCATTTGTCTGTACACAGTACATAACTGAATCTCCTTACAGTATTATCTAGCACACCTGTTAGTATGTCTGTACCATGTAATCGAAACCCACGGTTCTGTCATGTAAAAGCAGCGTTTTCTCTCAGCCCATCTGTCCTGGGACAGGAGGGATGGCAGAGTGAGGTTGACACTATGCTGTATTCAATTCAGCACTCTCATTTTAGTGAAATCAGATAATGTTATTAATAACTGCTCCTACATTATTCTGCTCCTTTTCTCATTACTATTCTCTTTGTAGGCCTTTTTTCTTCTCCTGGGTCTCTCTTTTCAGCAAAGGTGATACACTATCCACTTCTCCTGGTAAAAGTGTCAGCCATTGTCTGGTTACCATCTCTGCCATTGTATGTGCTACCTTAGCCTCCACAAGGGATATGGGACAGCTAAATTTTGTGTGACGGACAAGCATGAGATGTTTTCAGTCTGCTGCGTAGCTCTTCACAACACCTTTAATCTGTTAGTCGGATATTGCGTCAAGGGCTGTTGATTATTATTGACTGATTTTGGAAACTTTTCACAGACAGCCAGAGTAAAATGAAGTGTTAAGTAAACCTCACCAGGAGAAACACACATGTTCTTTGTTGGAGTGTGATGAAAATGATTTCACAAATAGATCACACCTTTTTCTGGCCCTTTCATTTTTCTGCTTTTGGACATGTGTTCAGCATATGTATCATGGCCTGACTCTCAGATCGGACATCTTGGAACCATCTGACTAAGCCATGCACTTTTAGAAAAGGTTCTCCTATTCTTTCACCCTTCAGACATATAAGACATTCATTCATTCGCTCATTCATCTTCAGTAACTGCTTTACACTGGCCATGGTCATAATGGACCTGGATGCTAGTCCACCCAAGGGCATCACTAAAACATACATTCACAAATTCCTTCATACCTATGGCAATTTAGTATGGGAGGAAACCCGTTGGAGGAAACTGAAGAACCCAGAGGAACCACGCAGACACTGGGAGGATGGGCGAAACTCCACACCAACAGTAACTGAGTTTAGGATCAAACAGTGGGCCTTGGATTTGTGAGGCAGCAATGCTACTCAGTCCACCTCTCCTCCACCCCTAAGAAATGTTTTATTTATTTGTTTGTTTATTTGTATTTGGGTTTTTTTTTAATCATTTGCTAAAACATGTGTATATTTGAAACTTAGCAAATACTGACTATCATCGCATCTGACTTTGCAAGCTACAAACATAATCACCCCTGAGATCTGTGTATTCTCAAAGAATGTACTTTATCAAACTGAAAGCTAGTCATGTATGCAACTGTAATCCCTAGATAACTGCCAGTGTTGGTAAGAATAGGATACCTTCTTGGACACATACACACATAGGCCAAGGCCTTCTAACCAAAAGTCTCCAAGTTACAAAAGGATATATGACACAGTATTTCCAATAAATAATGCTGTCGTTTATCAATCTTTCCCCTTCTTGGAAATTGGACCGGGGGGGAATCCAGTGGCTTAGTGGTTACCACCTCCGTCCTGTGCATGTGGAGCTTGCATGTCCTCTGGTTTCCTCCCCCTGTCCAAAGACATGCGCTGTAGGCTGATTGGCATCTCAAGTGTGTGAAGGGGTATGTGTGTGTGATTATGCCCTGCAATGGGTTGGCACCGAGTGCAGGGTGTCCTCTGCCTTGTGCCCCGAGTCCCAAGCTCTGATAAGCTTCAGGCTCCCTGCGAGCCTGTGTAGGACAATGTGGGAACAGAACATGGATGGATGGACCGTTATCTGGGGGCCCATGAAACCACAGCTACATACATAACTAGTGTTCTATTGTACCCTTCACAACTGCCAGGAGTGGTGCAACTCACAGACGGGTTATTCTAAATTCTACCTGGTTAATGTTTTCTGATCTCACACTCTGTCCCTGTGGCACCACATTCTATGGTGACTATGTGAATGTCCAGATGAGATAGCACCAAGGGAACTACGACCTCAGTGGAGGTGAGTGCGACTAATGAGCAACAACACAGAGTAGTAGTAGCAAACTCATGAACACTGCAGTGATTGAAGCTAACACGTTTAGCAATGCACAAAGGGAAACCAGTGCTACTTGGTGAGTACTGCAGAGTTCCTCAGCTTTAGCTAGGGCATGTAGGAAAAAATGCACTCACCACAGCAGAAGAGAAGAAAGATGATAGAGGTCTCTGGCTAGTTTTGGAGGAAAGGATACCTGTAACTGGGTCTCTAGTCACAAACTGTTAAGCATATAGCTGTGTATGGTGTACATGAGATCTGATGTGTTCGAAGTGAGAAGAAGAAATGGGATGATGGCTGTATGGCAGCTGTGTTTATTATAAAAACTGTGTTATACATCACTTCGTGACCTTTTTCAGATGGTATCTAGGTGAATCTCACCACCTCTGGTGGTTTGGGAGGTGAAATAGAATTAATGAGCACTGTTCATTGGGGAACTTGCTGTAACATTTCAAAAGTACAGGGTCCGTGTACATTGCGTTAATTCATTTTCGGTTTCATAATTGAAAAACAAAATACAAATGATGCCACGTTCATTAATTTTTTGTTTTAATACTGAAAATAAAATTATTTCTTAACTATGTTTAAAACCCATTTTGGCTTAAAAATGATAAATATTTAAAACATGCCTCATTTACACTTTCTTCCTGTCTTGTTTTTTGAGTTGTAGTTATTTCGGTTTGGCATGCTCGCATAACCCGAATGTAATTTAACTAATTGAAAAACGTGCAGAATCCATCAGTGGCTTCGTCAAACATGTTGCTTCACTCCGAAAAGTTCATTACGTGCTTCTCAAAGGCAGTGAGAGGATGACAAGTCGACCGGGAAAATTAGCCGGGGTTTTTCACCATGATAAAGTTAATTTTAGGTTTGATATTCCCTGGATATTAACTTTCTCCTACCCGTGTTCTGTAGAGGCCACAGTCTTATACAGATATCAATACCACCATTAGATTTAATAATATAAGTATATACGGACATAAAACTTTTACTCAAAAATACGAGCATGTATTAGAGCTGCATATTTATACCTGAGAATGTTCTGACATGGGATCACAGCGGACCGTCTGGCAATTCCACCCACTGACTTAAAACATCGACATTGTCCACACATTAATTAAAATGACATAAATTTTAACATAGAAAAGTCATTTAAAAACACACATTTGTACATTTTAAAGGCTGTAGCAGGCTCACAATGAGATGCACCTTAAATAAATGTTTTAGAGATATAATTCACCTAAATGTTTTTTTCACATTACAAAAGTTGTAGTAGGTTCCTATTGGCCAGACTGATGTACTACAGGTGAGATATTGCCAAAACCTCCCTTTCTACAAATACTACACTCAATTATTTTAATAGGTCAGGCATCTTATTGTGAGCTTGCTACAGCCTTTAGAATGTAAAATGTGTGTTTTTAAATGACTTCTGTATGTTCATAGTTATAAGTCATTTTAAGTAATGTGTGGAAAGTGTTGATGTTCTGGGCCGGATCTAGGCATGGGCGGTCTGAGCCCACCCAAACGTCTGTCTTGCCCACTCAATCAGAACTTAGGCAAAGACAACATCAATCTTTTTTTTTTATGATTTGTGTATCGGTTAAAAGCAACCTGAGGCGGGCGGTGTGTTGAGAAGTTTGAGGAAGGGCTGTAGACTGCCCCAACCAATCACAAAATAACACCATAAAATTGCAGTATTTTTCTGTTTTTATTGGCTGAATAATAATAATAATAATAATAAACTTTATTTTATAAAGCGCCTTTAAAGCAGCACAGTCCACAGAAATCACAGTCCACAGAAAAATAAAACAAATAAAAGTTAATAAGAACAAAAACAACAACATTAATAGTAAAAATAATTATAAAACAATCTAAAAAGACATCAGCAGTCGAATGCAAGTTTAAAAAAAGTGTGTCTTGAGAAGAGCTTTAAAAATGAAAGCAAAAGCGTGTTCTATACTCACGAGGCGGCTTCAGTCTGCCCACCTTCTTTAGCTGGCAAGAACCGGGCCTGTCGACGCTTTAACTCGGTGGGTGGAATTGCTAGACGGTCCCTTAGGCAACTTGCGCTGTGATAGTGCGTCAGAACATTCTTATATATAAATATTTTGAGTAAATGTTTTATGTCTGTATATAATAATTGAATATTATTATTATTATTATGGTGGTGGTACTGATATCTGTGTAAGACTGTCACCTCTATAGAACAAGGGCAGGGGAAAGTGAATATCCAGCAAATATCTCTATGTCCTGTTGTCTTGTGTACATGAAACTGCTAGTATCTTCTCTCCATACAGGGTGCCAAGCAAGCTCTTTCTTCATTCATCTCCTGATTTCTGTTTCCTCATGCATGTTACCGCAGTGACCTCCTTTCCAAAGGCCATGCCAAATGGTCCTTCAACAGATTAACTTAGAGATACAGGTATGAAGTCTGGATTTGTGACTGGGTGAGCTCTAATCTGAAGGGTTCCAAGAGAGGGTTAACCCCAATGCTACTGATTTAACATTAATTTCTCAACACCCTTACAGAAATACTAATATATAGTATATTACTATGGAAATATAGTGTTAATGTGGTTCTTTCTGATTATCAATTCAACTAGGTAAGGCCTTGCACATTTATTGCATGGTGTTATGTTCTGTGACTCAAATTAAAAGGTTAAATAAAACACATAAAATAGACATTATTCATCACACAATAAGTAGGACTTCACTCATATTTATTTCATAGCTTTTCAGTTTCAATTGTGTTAGCTACAGAGATGACATAGTGATCATATTCGTAGTAAAACCATGGGCGTTAGCTGGACTGTTAATCATCCGGGGCTGAGCCAAGATTCTTCTCCATCAAAACGCTTTCAAAAACATATTTCTAAATAAACTGGTTCCATGCATTTATTTTCTTGCATGTGATGGCTAATTGCTTTAAAATTGTGACAATTGGCCAAAAAGTTGGATTAATCATAAAACTTGCCTCGGGTATTATCACTGTTTGCAGGACTACCAGACTAATAAAATATTAACATGTATGGCTATATAACATGAGATTAGGCTAGTTTGGTGTTGCTAACCAAATGGAGGCACAACTAAGCTATCATTATATGGGTTTAGCTGCTACAGTGCCATGCAAAGTACATCAGCTGTCCTCATACTCTGCTCATATCATGTTCATGTAACTTGGAACTCATATACATTTGGAATGTAGACATTTACACACCTTGTTTTCCTGCTCAGCATGAGATGATGTTAGTGTTTCAGATTCCACCCCTTTACTGGTAAATTATTATTTTTTTAAATCGACATATATCAATTTTCAGTCACACTAACTGACTGGATGAGCTAACGTTTGGCAGAATTGAGAGCTGTCAGCCAATAAGATATGAGTATTTCCACATATTTTCCTGTAAACCTTCTGAGTGGTTTGCCTCCGTTCACTGAAGATAAAATACAACATACGGTTCACTGAAGATACAAAATTACAACACTGCCGTATTCTTTTATTGACGTTCAGTGACAAACTATTCGGGGCTAAAGAAAAAATACTACAGCCCCAAATGCCCAGGTCAGGTTACCTCCCTGGGTAAAACTGTGATACTATTCAGCAAACCACCATGGTTACTTTTTAGTAAGCACATTACAAATGCTTCAGTGTTTCTCAGTGTTTAACTCCCTACCCAGTCCAATAGCCATTAAATGGAGGTTTATGACACTGAACAAGGTAAACCTATAACAAAGTGTGGGAAAGTCAGACTACAGGATGCCCTATATTGGGTTCTTAACACAATGTGCAGAGCTCACCAAGACCCTCCTCCCTTTAAGCCACTTTCCCTTCCGTCTCTCTCTCCAGCTATTGTCTGACCTGCTAGCTTCCAACATCCCTGTGAGTAGACCTGCGAATGGAAAATGTGCATCATCATACCATACTCTCTCTCTCTCTCTCACTCTGAAGCACTCCAGTGTTACATTGAACTCCCAGCAATTCACACACATATACACACAATACACATGACAAAGATCTGTATGCTCAGAACATGAGGCATGATGATGGGGGGTCACAGTCACAGTTTTTTCATAGATCACGCTAATGAGCAGCTCCTCCACTGAATCAGGTTTATGGGGTGGCTGCCAGCATCATTAAGAGTCGTTCATAATTAGCCATGCCAGCCAAAACCTAAAGCTAAAACATCTGGGTTAGGTCCCCATCCTCTCCTTTCCTCCAGCTCTACCATGCTCTCCGACATTACACCCACATCTTCTTACAGCACTGCCAGACTGTCATCAACAAACCCAAACTCTTAAAAGTTGACTTGGCATCGGCGCAAAGAAGCGCAGAGAAGGGGGCTGAAAGTATAGTGATTCATACTGATTACACTTATCACACTTTACAAATAAGATAATATGCACAAAATATAGTGTCCTGTCATGTACACACACAGATTAGATAAGGCATTTCTGTCAACACGCCTCTCACAGTCTTTATTCTCTTACTTTCTCTCTCGCCTCTCAGTTGAGATTTGCTGGCGGGGGTGGTTTTGAGGACAATTATAAACCTTTAGAGACAATTCCTCATTGTCCTTCTCAAGGTCCTTAATTCACAGCATGTGACAGAGGGGAGGGTATTGTGGGCATCCAGTTAACAGCCTGATAACACAATCAAGTTTTATACACTCTCTCACATCCTCCCCCACTTTCTTTATCATTATCTCCTCTTTCTTTCTTTCTTTCTTTGTCTCTTTCTCCCTATTTACTCCACTTCCTTCTCCTTATTTTTTGTCACACTGTCACACAGTATTTTGCTGCTCACCCCTGACCGTTGAGTAAAGCCTACTATTTATTAACATTGAGTTAAGTTTGAGGCTGTAATAACATCTGTGTGACTAGTGACATCAGCAATGAGTTAATGTGTACAAATCTCTCAGCTAACTCCAAACCACATGCCCTGCTACTGCAATTTATACACAGTTTTTGCAGGCTCTTGTGTTATCTGATTCTGTACATCACATGCAACTACCCCTTGTTCATACATCCATTATGTGCCACTGTTAGCAGTTGCATCATCAAATGATTTCTATCTAAAGGACCCCACAAACTGACTTATTTGCTATAATGCATGGTTGCTATTAAGCTGTAATGTAAGGCCTAAGTTCAGTGTTGTGTCCTGGAGAAATCAACCTGGGCATTTCTCCATGCTGACACACTGTTTGATGGATACAGTTTGTCACAACTGTGCGTTCAGGATGATTTGGGGGAAATATGAGGACCTGGGCAAACCGGTCAACAGTTAGGGCCATGTTTTGTTTGGGTGTGTCTTTCAATCGATCACCTGCCTTGATGAGTGAGAATGGAGAGATGGATAGATGGATAGATGGATGGATAGAATGAATGAGAGAGCAGAATGCTTGGGCTCTCTGGGACAGCAGTGTGCAGACAGCTGGACCAAGGGTTCGAGTTTCCCCACTCAATGAGGCTGAAATTTCAGCCTTTCACATATCGAGGCCAATAAACAATTTGGCTATTGGTTTCCCACCTTTTCATGTTTTTCTTTTTTCATTTTCATGGTTCTGCCTTAATGACACATAATGTGCTCATGTAAATATGTTAGGGTCAGAATAGTGCACAATTGTATAAACTGTCTCATGAGTTTGCTTAGATTTGTGGACATGACCAAGCTGTTCTGAGAGCTGTGAATGAAAGCTGTGAATGACATTCTTGTCTGATTTGTCTGTTTTCTTTCTGATCTGGGATCAACCACCATATTTTCAGAAGGAAATGTTTTGGAAAGAGAGTGCTGCTGACAAGACACTTATGCACTCCTTGCTTAAAGGATGGAAAACAACAGGATGGAGATAGGTCTTCAGGGTGACTAAGGAAAAGGTTCAGAGGTTTTGGAGAATATAAAATCCAACACACAATGGGTACATTGACTCATATTTTGCCTTGCACAGTGGAAACAGATTAACTTTAAGGCATGTGCAAAATATGTATCTATTAACGTTGCTAGAAAAGCAGTGCAGAGTTCTCAGCCAGTGGTACTATGGTTTAACAGAATGTTACCTTATATGAGGTACTGGTATGTATGTGTGGACTTTGTAGCAGTGTTGTCCACTCCTAATTAATATGAACCCTACTTTCATAATTAATGATTTAAAGTTGCTGAAAAACCTAATAAAACCTGACCTTATTGTTCATAAGTGCTGTTTTTTTAATGGCAGCTTTTTTCTTCTTCTTTTTTTTTTTTTTAAAAAGTTTGAACACTATATAAACACTTGACCCTTTCGTGTATGAATCTGAAATCTTGATCAATGATTTTTTTTCTCTGTGCTTTTACCCTTCTTTAGACATAAAAAAAAAATTATTTCACCTTCATTTTACTTTTACATACATTTTTCAGAAAGTGTCCACCCAAGTGGACACTCAATGCATCACCCCAGCATGCATTCAATTGAAGAATTAGTGTCCACTCTAGTGGCTGTTTTGCAGTTAGTCTATTGAAATAGCCAGAAAATGGCTTTTGAATACCTGTCCACTGTAGTGACCAGTATGCATGAAAGGGTTAAGCTATAAAACCTTGTACAATAGTACGAAACAGTGTTAGATGTTCCATAAGGAATCTTCTATCTATCCAAACTATTTGATTTATTTTTTCTTGGGGAAAAAAATGTTGTATCTTTAGACCTCAGTCATCTCATTCCTTTTGCCATCTGTCTTGTTCTTCCCTTTCTCTGCATTTTCTCTTTTCTTTCATGTGATGAGTAGGGTTTATGAATTCTGTCCGGCCTCCCAGGGCTTCTGTGGCAGGCCTGAAACAGCTGAACAAACACAGAGCGTTCTGGAGTGCTGTTAAGCACAGCATCACATAACTGATGGGTTTGTGGAGGGGATCAGCAGTGGGGGAGGTGGAGGGCCAAGGTACTGTTGTGCTCCTTACATTTAAGATACAGTTTATAGATGCCTTTATTTTGTTCATTGCTTCATTTGTTTGGAGAAGATCAACCTTCTGTCTCTGTACTGTAATTCTGTGTAATTCTGGTGTAAGGTGCAGGCATAAGAAACTAAACCAAAAGCCATGTTTGTGGAATTTTGAACTTCTGCTTGAGACTATTTCTTCTTGGCTAGCTTTCAGAATATACTTATAAATATCTGCAACATAGTTTAACATATTCACTGCCAGTGCTCTGTTCTGTTTGTTAGCCTGCTATCTAGCCAACACCATTGAAAAAAGCCTGTAGTTTAGATTTGGATTAAGCAGCCTCACAAATAGCATTTTGTTCCAGTGTGTATTATGGCTGCGGAGCTGGTGGCCATCAGTACGTTAGTATAAAATGCACAGTAGACCGCTGGAGGCTTGACAGCTCTTTAACGATTTGCAGGCGGTGTGATTCTGCTATTCTTTAAACCCCCTCCCAAACCCAACTCACAAATGGCCAGAACATTCCTCACACATCTGGCCCTCTCCCTCTCTCTCTCTCTCAAATGTTCTGATTCTCCCCTGCAATAATTACCCACAAACCCAAGTGTTCTCATATTCTCTTTTCTTTTTATGAGCCACAGAGCTGTGTCAAAGAACAATGACTAAAAGCTCACACATGATCAAAACCCTGAAACGTAGATACCACAGAATGCTGTCATATACACAGCTGACTTGTTTGTCCCTCTTATTATTGCTCATTAATAATACACCAATAATGCTCTAGAAACTCAAATAGAAAGTATAGTCACCTTCATAAAATGGAAAAGAAAGAGTTCTTCAACCCTGTAAGTGACAAAGAACTTAATTTTCATACAAATGTCTGTTTAAGGAAGTCTGGGTCTCATGGGAGTTTGCCTGTGTTGTGGGATGTTAGCTAGGTCAGGTGGTGGAAGGTTAAATGAGGGTCATGCCCAGGGTGTATGAGTGTACATGTGTATGTGTGTGTGTAGAGGGGTAGTTGTAGGGTGAAGTGCGTCAGGCACATGTCTGAACGTCGGCAATGGTCTAAAACAGGAAGTGAGAGCGCATGTGAAGGGGCAGGCAGAAAGGAAGTGCCTTTGTTGGCGTTCTCTGTCAGGAAGCAGCATTGTTGAAAGTGCTGTGTTATGTATTTCTTTCTTTAATGCAACCTCCAGTTTGCACTGTAATCTAACACCTCTTTCCTCCCTGACGCCCCAGGCACCCTGCTAGTTATTTGTCTTAAATCTCTAGTGTTGTAGTAGATAAAGCTTGTTTCTCACACTCCGCTAACAATTGGCAGGACATCTGAGTGTCTTCTGTGTATGAGGCTGTTTGAAGTTGTGTGGACCAGTACACTGCCTTCATACAGACACTGATAAAGGCCTCTGACTGAGCTCTAAGAAAACATGCTCACAGAGACAAGGTACTTGTTCCTTATACAGTACTGCAAGTCTGAGTTTGGAACCTCATTCCCATGTCTGCTTTCATGGCTGCAGTCAGACTCTCTCTGCCCCTCCCAGTCTGTATCCTCTTTTTTTATTCCCACTGTGTCCCAGGATGTTTTGAAAAGTGGGATATTGACTATAATAGATTCCAAAGATTCCAAACACCACAAAGGTTTATTAGGATGCAGAGTGTTGTAAAGTAATAGGTGTGTGTGTGTGTGTGTGTGTGCACACGCAAAGAGGAACAAGGTATATAGGGTGTGGGGATGGTGATGTAGAATGTGTTTTGTTTATAGATAGAACAATCACATTAAACTTTGCCAGCTGCTGTATGAAGATTGGTTGAACTAGTCTAGGTAACTAGAACGTAAGTTATGAATATAACTATGGATCTGTGAGAATGAAGGATGACCGTCACTACGGTCTAAATAGGATGATAACCTTTGTTCCGCCTTTCCTCGAGACCTCATGTAAACAAAGTCATGTCTATGACCCCGGATGCAGAACTTCATGCACTATAAAAGTGGGTTGAACTTCCGGCTCGTCCTCTTACCTTGAACACCCCAGTGTTCCGAGCGACAAGGATAGTGACGGTCATCCTTCGCTCTCACAGATTCATAGTTACATTCATAACTTACAATCTGTTTCGACCTCACTCTGACTGTCAGTACGGTCTAAATAGGATGACACGTATCAAAATGGTCACAAGGAACCGAAATATCTACATGATCAAAACCTCGTTGGGCAACAGACATCAGAACTGCCTTGCTCACAGGTGTTGTACACGTCACATCAACTCTGTAAAATTGTGCAAATGTACATGGTGTGGACCATGATGCTACAGCACAAATATCTCCCACAGGAACTCCTTTCAGCGCAGCCCATGAAGTGGCTACATTTCTGGCTGAGTGGGCTCGTATTCCTGTAGGAATTGGTAACCGTTTTCCTGCATACGCATGGGAGATGACGTCAATCAACCAATGTGACAAACGCTGCTTAGAGAGCTGTAATCCTAATCTGGCTTTTCTGTAGCAGACAAAAAGCTGAGAATGAGACTTCCTTAAAGGTTGAGTATGAGTTACATAGGTACGAATGCCCTAACTGGACATAGAGTGAGTAACCCCTCCTGCTCTGCCTGTGAGGAGGAAGAGGGTTGAAATCGAACCACCTCCAGTACTTGATTTATAAACTGGGGATTAAGCACTTTTGGCAAAAAAAAGCAGGATTGAGCCAAAATGACACCCCCGAGCCATCTGCTTTCCACATCTTAAACAATCTTCACTAACAGAGAGAGCGCACAGTTCTCCTACTCAACTGGCAGAACAGAGAGCCAACAGAAAAGCTGTCTTGAGTGATAAAGCTTTCAAATCTGCTTCAGAAATCGGCTCCAGAAATCGGCTCATAGGGAGATTTATTGAGAGTTCAAAACGAGAGGTAAGTCCCAGCTTGGTGCCCGCAAAGCGCGGCTTGGACAGAAGCGATGTGTTCCCTTCAGGAACTGACACACTAAGGGATGTTGGACCAATGGCAGGCCATTCACCCCCTCATGAAATGCTGAGATAGCTGAGACATAAATTTTAATTGTACTACCTGCTTTTCCCTGAGCCAATTGAGACTGCATGAAGCAAAGAACAAGCGGCACATAACAGACTACTGGGTTAACTTTTATGCCCAAACACCAGTCTGAAAAGATTCTCCACCTTAGTGAGTCTTGAGTAGATGGAGCTCTAGCATTGCTCAGCGTCTCACAGACAGTCTTGTCTAACTGCTGAGAGACACACTCTGCAGAGACCAAACCCATAATCACAGGGCAGTTGGGGTTGAATGCTAAATCTGTCCATCTGCTTGTGACAGAAGATCTGTTTGTGATGGTAGTTGCCACAGGTAACCCTGTATTAGCTACCAGTAGAACTGTGCAATGACCCTCCTGAGTACTTGAGGAATCAGAGGAAAAGAGGGGAAAGCATACAACAACCCTGTTGGTCATTCTTGCAACAGAGCATCTAGGCGTAAGCTGCACCTCTGTACCATGAGGGAGTACCACTCCTGGCAATGAGTTGTTTCCCTGGATGAAAAGAGATCGACTTGGGCTGCCCTGTATTGGCCTCAAATTTGAGCCACTAAATCTGGGTGTAACCACCACTCTCCTTGGAGAGGTCCTGTCCTGGCCTCTCTCTTTGCCACACCTGGGATGTAAATGGCTCTCAGAGAGATCAATTGGGGCCATGCCCATGTTAGTAGTTCTTTTGCCACCTGGAGACAGCATAATGACCTTGTTCCCCCCTGGTGATTTATATGGTACACTGCCAAGGTGCTGTCCATTCTCACCAGTACATGCTTGTGATGTATGAATGGTAACAGCCCCTTCAGAGCAAGATGCACGACCCTCAGTTCGAGTACAATTATATGCTCTGACAACCAAGGGGGCTTCCACGTACCCCTTACTGACCTGCCTTCCCAGTGCCTTCAGCAGTCCCAAGGGAATCACCACTGATGCTGCTATTATCAATCCCAGCCGTTTCTGAACCTTGTGAGCCATCACCAGTTTCCCTGCCTGAAAGTGTCTTAATGCCTTCTCCAACTTCTCTACCCTCTGAGGTGTGAGATGTACATTCATTGTCACAGAATCAAAGTGGAGTCCAAGAAAGATTACTTGTTGACAAGGCTGGAGACTGATCTTCTTCCAGTTCACTGTAAACGCCAGGGATTGAACATGGACCAGTATCTTCTCTGTGTTCAGTACCACTTGATCTTGAGAAGGGCTGCAGATTAACCAATCGTCCAGATATGGCACGATTTTGATACCCAGTAACTGAAGGGTGGCTAAGGTCACCAAGACCATCCGAGTAAAGACCCTCAGTGCCAGGGACAGGCCAAGTGGTAGGACCTGAAATTGAAAAACTTGGTCTTGAAAAGCAAAGCAAAGAAAAGACCTGTGTTCTGGACAAATCAGGACGTGGAAATATGCATCTTTTAAGATGAGGGATGTAAACTATTCTCCTGAACTTATGGACTGCATTACTGTCTTTGTTTGAATCATTTTGAATGGGAGTACTTTTAGGTATTGGTTGAGATGCCTGAGGTCGAGAATAGGATGATGTCCTCATTCTTCTTTTGGAATTATGAAGTAGGTTGAGTAAAACCCAGTTTGCTGTGCACTGGGAGACACCTCCACAATAGCTCCTTTTTTTTTTTATCAGACCTTGCACTTCCTCCATCAATGCAGCCTCCAGTATTGTGTTCTTGACAATCGTCATTCGGACAATTGGGGGGGGGGGGGGTGGTCGGTACCACAACTACAGCCAATACCCGTAAGTTACTGTGGACCATGGGTCCGACACAACTTCCTTCCAACTGGACCAAGAAAGTTGGGAGGTACAATTGATGGCCTGCCCCTGACCCCTATGCAGGACTGCCTGAGTTCCTCTGTTGACCTCCCCCTTGGGACTAAAGTCTCCTCTGTGTTTGTGTGGTGGGACTCTGATTGTGGGTATGAAAGCTCTGCTCCTGAACACCAGCAGGACCACCACTCGCATGCCTAGACCAAACAGAATGTTGCTGCTTTTGAGGTACTCTAGACCTTTGCCTGAAGGCCTGGGTTGGTTTATGACAAGCCCATTGGACAGTTTCTCTCAATGTAATGGAGCGCCCAGCCCTATCCAGGACATCCTGAGAATCTGGATGAAAGACTTGACCAGGCATTACGAGCAAATTCATCAGTTCATTCCTTATGGCATCTGGCAAAGAAGTCTGTGCCAGCCATATTTACCTGCGAAATAAGACAGCTGATGACATACTATCCCCTACATCATGTGTTAGTTGCGAGTGAGCCGCCAAAGCTGAATCAATAAGAGTTTTGGAATCCTGATCCTCTGTGCCTATTGTTTTCTGCAAGGCTGCCAGGAGGATAGCCAAAGCATGTCCCATATGAGTCGCAAGTGCAGCAGCATTAAAAGACTGTGAGATCATGTGGTCGGTTTTAGCACAATCCTTACCAGGACAGCGAGGATTAGCAGATACACAGGCGGGCCCTAGGGCTGGCCATGATGCTATTGACTGCTCTACCGGTGGCATATCTCCAAGACCAGTTTCTACTGGGTAACGGACATTAGCTAATGGTCTACAGCCTGCATTAAATTGGGGCTTTTGAGATCATTTATTTCATGCTGTTCGCAGTGAGTAATACTTACCAAACTTTGCAATAAGTAAATCACTATATTTTTGCTGGTGGATACTCTGAAAAGAAACAGAAATACATACACATAAATAAACAGCGAATAGCTAGTATACTGAAATAGCTTATGGTAATACAGCAAACATTGAAATTGTGTGTATATATATATATATAAGATAGATAGATAGATAGATAGACAGATATAAATATACACACACATAATATATAATATACAGTAAACCACACCTGCACCAGCTTGGTGATGAATTGATTGGTGGATACATAACATTAATGTAGATAACTTAAGTAAACTATACCATGGTAGATTCAGCTATATGCTATGCTATTGCAATATATGCAGTAAAACCACCACAATTCACAGGGACACAAGGCACCTGCAATGCCTGGATGATGAATTTAGTGGTGAACAAACTATATATCTATATCTATCTATCTATCCAGCTACACACACACACATATTATATATATATATATATATATATATATATATATATATATATATATATAGAGAGAGAGAGAGAGAGAGAGAGAGAGAGAGAGAGAGAGAGAGACAGTACCAGCTAGTATCACAGAAGACCACCTACAATAGTTGGGAAGTGCATTAAGAAGGGTTGTACTCTTCTATTGTTACAGAGTGGAAATCTGTAGGACCTAGTATTGGTTTAATAGCCTCCAAAAAGATTAACTTGACAGCAAGTTAGGTATAGACCACCTGGACTGAAAACACCATCTGTAGGGTTATGAGGTGCTGAAAGTTACCCTCTACCTGAGGTTATCTGATATAATCCAACATAGGGGATATGGATGATGAGAACCAATGAAGGGCAGAGTTCACATTGCCTAAATCAGAAATAATGGAAATAAACATCTGCTAATTTACAGTGTCAAAGGCAAGCAATTACTTGAGCCACAGAATTCTATCTGGTTATGTGATATGCTTCACTGTGTGCCATTAGGACAGTTTCAGTTAAAAGCCTTGCCACTCCAACTGGTATACAGGAGACTATATTTCTGGGCATTGTATCATACTTCTTTCAAAACTGCCAAATATAGGGTTCAGGATAGAAATGAGACCAAACAGACAATACTGTGCTTCAGGGAAGGATCATTTGAAGATGGGTGGTGCTTACTTTTCAGTGATATCTATCCAAATTTCTTTATGAATTTGCAGATATAATCTCAAACCTGGTTGTTTCTGTAGACAAATTGTTGGAGACTTTAATATTCATTTTGATAATCTACAAGACCCTCTGAGGATACGTTGTGTGTCCATTCTAGAGTTCTTAGGGGTTAATCAGAGTATAATAGAACCCACAACAGTGGACACACTCTTTATTTAATACTGATATTTGGATTAAATATAGAAAATAATAATATCATTTAAAAATTGTCTTAATCATGTTATATGCACTTTTCCACACTACCACGTCAAATGTACATTCACGTCAGCTACTGTACATAGTTTTATCAATAATATCTCAGAGATATCAGCCTTGACTGGATCACTGTCTGACCCCATAGAACTTTATCAGGCGACTGCTTAGAGTCAGCACTGTGCTACTCTCTAGATAATGTGGCTCTACTTAAAAGAAAAATAATCAGAGAAAAAAAACCCTATCACTCACACAATTACACTCACACACTTACACATGCACCTTTAAACAGACCACACGAAAATTAGAATGGAAATGGCATCAAACTTTGGTGATATTCCAAGCAGCATGGAAGTAGAGCCTTCTTAGTTGAAAGGCTCTGTGCTGCTAGATCAGCATCTCTCTTCTCTCCAGAAGATAACAAATATAGATTTTTATTTATACTAGATTCTTATATAATATTGTAGCAGAGTTAACAAGGAATAAGACCACCACAGAAGCATGCACACTATCAATATTTATTAGTGGTTACTTTATGATTTTTTTCAATGACAAAATTGAAAATATTATGTAAAAATTCTAACTATTAATTTAAAGCCAGAAAATTTGATAACTCACCATGTAGATGACAATATAACCACATCAGATCAGTGATTAGAATGCTTTCCTCCCCTTTGAGAGAACCTGCGGTTCTACTACTTCTATTAGAACCACAGGCAGCTAAGCTTTCTGATTACACAGTAACTCTGGATGGCCTTTCAGTTACATCATGTGCAGCAGTGAAAGACCTTGGTGTGATTATTGACTCACTATATCACTAGATGATGCAGAAAAACTAGCTCATGCTTTTGGCTCTCCCTTTTAGTTATGCTGTGATAGCTAGTCTTGCTGGAGTCCCTGCTTACACTCTGTGCACAATGTACATTTTTAAAACCATTACGGGACAAAAGCACACCTAATAATATGTGTTTCTCTCTTTCTCTCTCTCTTCTGCTTGGAGCTATCGTTACCTGAAAATCACTCGCTGCTGTTGAGGATGGCCCCACATGGATAGCCTAAAGCTCACAATCAGATTACTGTGGATGGAACCACACAGACACCCTGAACATGGTTGTGGGGGTTCTTCCTTGGATAGCCTAAAGACTGCAATCGTTAAAACAGTTTACACTCAAGTCTCAGTCTTGGAACAGTTAATAACATCTTTTGTGATGGCAGTGTCAGGGAATGGTTCTATAGGAAGAGGTAAAAGTGTTTTACAATTCAATCTGAATCAACTTGTAGCACAGAGAGAAGAGGAATACAAGGACAGAAACAATAAAATTTATGTTTATGGTGATAGTACTGTGAGGTTGTGATTTTAAATTTCCAAGGCTTTTCATCCTCTGGAAACAAGCTTGAAACACAGAAAGAGTTACACTTATCATTAAAGTCACTGGAAAGACATGGAAGATGATGGACAATAATGTGAAATGTAAAGGATTTGGATACAGTAACAGTATAGAATTCAAAGAGATGTGAAGTTAATGTGAAAAAAGACCACGACGAATCAATCATCAAATACAGACAAGTGTCTCAGTAAGGTTCACAGATTCTAGAAATGTCTCTGGACCTGTGCTGGAGTGAACATCATTCATCAAATGATATTCCCTCTAATGGTGTTTTTAGGTTGAGGCTGTTTAACATGTTAGGCCAAAATTTCTACTTGGATTGAGATCTTGTGACTTTATAGGCCACAGTATATGATTTAATCATTTTCATACTCATCAGTTAATTCATAAAGCCTTTGTGCGCAATGGAGGTGGACATCTTGGAAGAGAACCACCCATTTACATTTACAGCATTTGGCATACACCCTTATCCAGAGTGACTTACTGAACATTTCACAACTGAGCAGTTGAGGGTTAAGGGCCTTGCTAAATGCCCAGCAGTGGCAGCTTGGCAGTGCTGGGATTTGAACTAACAACCTTCTAATCAGTAATCCAACATCTTAATCACTGATGTTTCATCATAGGATAAAGGTGATCAGACAGAATAACTGTGTTTTGATTTTCAATGACTCTTCTCTCTTAAAGGGACAAATCAACCCAAAACTATTCCAGGAAAATGCCCTCCATAACATAGCATAACAGAGCCACTGTTTTGTCATTTCATTTCTCACCCATTTGTATGTTCCCCCTACATTGGCCTGAGACTGTATGGTGTGGGAGACTTCAGAGACTGCCGTTGAGGTGATAAGGGCAGGAAGTCAAAAAAACAGTCTGGTAGCAGTAATGATGCCAGAATTTTTAACCAGCTGAATGGCAGTCCCCAATTTAAAAGATTGTGAGATCCAGCCAACATGTGGAACATTTAGTAAGATGAAGTGAAAACAGTGTTCCTCCAAACGCATCAAATGTTGAAAGTAAAAGATGACGTACTTCCTGTTTTCTGTCCTTGGTGTACTCCTGAATATAGACACCCATACTACATGAATTGATTTGAAGAGGCAAATAATTGTGCAGCTAGGCCCAGTTTACACTAGTGTGTTTTCGTTTTAAAATGAAAACGATCCTCGTCCACACTGGCGTTTCCGTTGTATTTCAGAAATGATCTCCATCCACACAACACGACCGAATACGCATGTCACATGACCGTTCATGCACACTGGGCATGCGCATACAAGTGTAAACAGGAAGTTGGTTGCTAGTGACCGCAGGCACAACAAACCGGCGGTGAGTGTAGGGCTTACACCGCTTGAAATTAGATTTGCTGCCGATTGCTCTAATCATAGCTTGCCTCTTGCGCATGTAGGCAGCTGCAGTATTATAAAATACAGAATTTAACTGCACAATGGCTGCTAAGAATGACAACAAAGCCAGCTGTTCCGTCTCGGTGTTGTTGTGTATATGATCAAGGTAACGTACGGTCATATGGTAGGGGCTTGACGAATCAGGGAAGGACATGCAATGATCCAGAAGAGCCAATCAGGAAGCGAATGTGGGCGAAGCCATGCCTTCGTTTTCAAAAGTCTTTGCTTTGGTCTGTTTACACTGAAATGCGATCCCAGAGTTTTCAAACTTAAATAGGGTCTTCGGCGTTTCCAAAAGTCTCCGTTTTCAAGATTCAAAAACGCTGAAATAGTGTAGACCACAGGCGTAACCGTAGCAACAGTTACGCGTTTTAAAACGAAAACTAGCCCTAGTATCCAGCAAGCAAACACCTAAGCAGGTGATTGGAAAATGGGCGCCAGCTAAAGCCGGGTGCACACTGTGAACTTTAATAGTCCTTTGCGACTGTTGCTTGTCAGACAGTATGAGCATGATCCCCGCTGTAAGCCATGTCTCAGTGTAAGTTCTGAGTTGTCATTAATGTCAGACTGTCAAGACGCGAAAAACGGACACATGATCCACACAATAAGAACCTGAGCTCAGGATTGAACCAGGTACCCTAGTGCTGTGAGGAAGCAAAGCTAGCCATTGTGCCACTGTGCTACCTACTTTCTACTTTAGTTAAATCAAACATTTTAAACCACACAATATACAGTATATCCAAAAAGTCTCCATACATAGGGTAAATTAACACTTTTTTAGCAAAATGTCTTCCAACATTTTTCATACTTAGTTTCTATATATTTTTTTTTCAGATAGCCTTTTAGAATGCCTTTGACAAAAGAAGAATGTATTGAAGTCATTCTCATGGCTGGTTTGGGAATCTTTCACAAGGTTGCAATGGACTTTAACAGGAAATATGGCAAGCACATCAGAGACGACACTGTTGCCAAACTTACTTTCAAATTCCAAATGACTGTAAGTGTTTCAGACCAACCGAGAAGTGAATGTCCACGAACATCCACTTACGAAGGCACAACCGGCGTTGTGCTGGCAAACATACTTCCCTATATATGGAGCCTTATGTAACACCCTGTAGACTTAACCTATAAAATAATTTTAAATAGACATGAACATAGAGATTATTCTGACAATTGGAATACACCAACATAAATAATATTACGAAAACTAAATATGAGATCACTGGTTTGTCCAAAATTCCATTCTTGGCTAAAAATAATAGTTGAAAAATTAGTCAAAGGTGGAGATTTGGACAGAGTATTGATCTCATTTAAATCTCACAATAAAGGAAGTATCTAACATGGTACTAGTATTAGACAACATTTTGAGGAAAACAAACTGAGATTGAGTTTATCGGTTTTGTGTGTGTGTGTGTGTGTGTGTGTGTGTGTGTGTGTGTGTATGGTGAATGGCCCTTCATTCTCTAGGCATGAGTGGCTCTATTTGGATATTCTCTTCACAAAGCCTTCCTTTGATGTGCTGCTGCTTCCTGCCTCTTAACAGGGCCGCTGTATTAAATTGAGTTTGCCTCCTGCTGAATGAATTAGGCTTTAATAGTGTTATTGATCAGAGAGCCTACAGCTCACACAATGCAGCCACCCAGCACCACACCGGCCACTAAGGAAATCAACATCTTAACGACACATTATATGGACCTGGATCTTTATAAAGGTATGTTGTTTAAGAAAAAAAAATTCCTTGTTCCAGCCCAATCTGTGTCAGGAAATTTCTTGATGTGTACCCTGAGTTTGTTCGAGCTCAGGGAATTTCATGAGACATGAGAGAAAACATACAGGATGGCTGCTTATATAGCCTGCTCTGTGTGTGCATGAGTGTGCTGATACATATGTTTGATTCAGTGAATTACTAGGACAGTGTGTCATGTTGGGAGGGGTAATGACTGGGACAGTGGACATAATGCTGCTGTAATGATTAGAGAATTGGCTTCAGAGTTTAGGCTGTGAACACTGAAACTCTGCAGGAGGGCAAAGGGAAAAAGGCCATGTTAGAATGCTGCTAACTCATGAGTGAGATACGGATGTGGGTCCTGGGGTCAGAAGAGGATTCTGGCTGGAAGAATCCAATCTAAATATGAACATCCCTGAGCTCTACCCTCCTGAATTCCTGTAATTTACTGAATTAAACACCCTCCCTCATCAGTCATCAGCCCAATTTCAAATTATTGCCAGGTGAAATGGCTACACACACACACACGCACGCACACACGCACTCACACACACACAAATGTATAAACACACACATATGGTTTTACATAGCGCATATGTTCTTGGACATACACATAGATGGATGGCATGATTACAAATTACTTCCCAGATTACCAAAATGCATTAAGGGAGAGACAGAGAGAAGGCTGGGTTGGGGGCATGGTAAGAGGATTCTATTCCTTTTCTTTCATTACACATCAATATTCCAAAACACTTGTGGTTTTTGCTTTCCTTCTCTTTTTGTAAGACTCCCACTGAAACTGTCATGGGTTTGGCTTGAGAGTCACCACTGTTTAAAGCTCCAGCCTCATGGTGCCACAGAGGAATGTTTATTTATCCAACATCCTGTCTCTTATCCGGTCATATTATACAGCCAGCTGCATGAATTAAACATTGGACTCTAACGCCATTGTTAGCGAACCATTCCAAAGCAGGCTCTTTGATTTCATAGTATTTGATATTGACGCATTGCTTTGTGTCTTTCCTCGAGTGACTGTGTGCAATGCCATTTGAGTAAACAGTACCTGTTAAAAGACGAGAGCTCTGAACAGGATGAGGGGATGTTGGGGAACTCGAGCGTTTGTGCTGCCTTGTCAGTTATTTGTTCTACTCTTGTTACTTGTAAATTAGAGGTGAACGAAACCCCACCCTCTTTGCATTGAGAGCTCCTTCCTCTCACACTGTTACTCACATTTTATAAATTAAGTTACTGACACACAGTTTATTGAGATGCATGTATTACTGATACAATAAAATGTTAATGTAGCTTTAATAGACTTATTAAAAATATAGAATGAAGAAACCTGTTTTTAGTTTTAGCCATCAATTTCAACACACACAGACACAGCTCTTGAGCTTGTTTTGGTGATACCATCAGAAGATTACATGGAAGTACTGTACAATCTGGCTGTGGACTAACTGGACCAGTGTCATTCCAGCAGTGCCCGTATCACTTGCTCCTCCCCAGAATACACTATTTTGACTTTAGAGACATAAATAGCCTAGTTTCGGCCTTGAGGCCTGATATCGTCTCGTAAAAATCAAGCAAGGTAATCTTAATCTGCAATCTTCTTAGTCATACTTCCATTGTGTCGGGAATGTCCCATAAACTTTACTATTTAACCAAAATCTGTTCAGACATTAGAAAAACAGCCACAGGACAAGACAAACATACTTAGAATGCCATGTTTGATTCTAATCATACATCCAAATGAAGATTATGCCAGAAGAGTGATAAGTGATTGAAAATGTTTAATAGTTAAGATTTTTCATAATTTGTTGCCTTTTCTCCTTTCAATGCAGGCCGATGGTCTTTTTAGAGAAGAAGAAAACAAAATGCTTTGGAGGGCATTTAGTAAAGAATGTAAATGTCACCATGCCAATATACACACTTGTGAAGAATTTTGGCTGCAATGACAAAGAGGAACTATTGCAACCTAAAACATATGGCTCTGCTCTTCACCCATCAGGACTGCCACAAGAGAGAAGAAGGGAAGAGTGAAATGGGGAATCCACAATCAGCAGATCTGATAACACATGTGATCAGTGGGCATGTTGATTGAACACAGTGTTAGAAGTGAAGTAAACTAAAGTCCTCTTTGAATAAGGAAGCGTGAAGTGCACCCTGATCCCCAAATCTCTATTGTCACAATAACCAAAAAAGTGGAGAAACTGTGTGAATGTGTGCACCGCAGCGTGGGTTAAGGCACAGTGTTAAGCCTGACTTTAAAGGGATTTTGTTAGATTTGGGAGCTTTTGTCTAGGGCAGCTTTTGAACTTTTTTGATTCAGTACTTTCAGGTTAGTATTTGACAGTTAATGACAGTTTTGAGCCTATTTCATGTATGAAACAAAGGGGGTGTGATTATAAATATATATATTTTAATTCTGTTTATATTTTTGTTTCATGTCATACTTATTTCATATGACCCAACACCTCTGGAGTTCACCATGGTCCTGCTTTTCATTAATGCTACATAGCAACCAGGAAATCTGCTGGAAAACCTTGAAGCAGAATTTTGGACTCTACAGCATGTTGTTTAGTTTGACATTTAAAATGATGAGGTCAACTCTGTCCTTGACTCAGCTTTTACTTTAAATGCAGATTTGGCCTGATTTATTGTATTGGGGCCCTGACACAGAGTGTATTTTTGTAAGTGGATGATTTTTCAACTTTTTAGAATTTTTTTTTTTTTTTAAGAAAACACCCTTCATGTTGATTCACTAACCTTACTGTGTCTTTCCAGTTTTAACGCCTCCTCTATCTTCCTTGCTCTATTCAACTGTATTAGTCTGTTAGCTTTGACTGAGAAGGGGCCTCTGCTTACTGTACTGCTCTATCTCTTGACCTGCTGCTCCTACATTTCTCGATTTTGCGTGTCATCCTTGCGCAGGGGCCATGCTATTCTTCTCTATATCGTTCCAGGTTTAGTATATGTGCTGCCATAACAAGCTGCTCCTACAGCCCTCGCATCTCTCACAGTCATCACACAAAGAGAGACAGAGAGAAGTGAGAGGAATGCAGAGTTGAACCTCCGAGTTCCACACTTAGCCATTCAGTGAGTAACGGTTACTGCTGAGTGCTGGCCTCTGTGTCTGGTGGGGGCAGGGAAGAGGGTGTGAGAGCTTGGACATGGAGTTCAGTGAAGAGGGGGTGGGGTGGGGAAGGGGTCTGAATGGTAACCCCAGGGCACAGGGGGAGAGCAAGGGGACAATAGCAGTCCTGTTTCAGGCAAGAGTGGTCAGAAGGAGACTGCGGCTGTGGGGACAGGAAACCAGGGGAGCCTATGGGAATGCAGATCACTTGGCTGAATTAAACTGGCAGCCTGAGCTTTGATGTGAGCGGAGGGGGACTCTCATATGGTCCAACTTTCACCAAATCTACAACAGCAACCCCCACCCCCTTCCCTTGACTCCTGTGTGCTCACTTCCAACTGACAAAATCCATCCACAACTGACCCTGGTTTTTGTGAGGTGAAGAGAGGCAGACTAATACTAACAATGGGGTGCCCAGTTAAAAAAATTAAGCTATTTTTAAGCAGACTTAAATTTTAATGTCTTGATTAAAGGACCCTTGCTGGGCTGCCATTCATTTATGTGTATGTGTGTGCATGCTACAGAGAGGCAGTGATTAGGCTCTAGGCCAAGTGCTTCTCTGTCTTGTGTACAAATGGGAAGGAGTAATGGGAAGGACTGCGCTTAAAATTCAACTTGCACACCAGCATGTACCACCTAAAAACTCCACATGCTTTTCATCCTCTGTCTCCATCTCTGCAGTCTCTAACAACACACTCTGAAAGAAGGAGTCCATTGGTAAGGAGGAACAAGAGGGTTTAGAAAGTGCTGAGTGGAGGAATTAAAAAGAGAGATAAAAAGAAGTGAGCGTGCAAACTGGGGACTGGACAAAGTGAAGCACTAATTATATTTCTTACTGTCTTTCTGAAAACGGCCTCCGTTCTCTCAGTGAGGGGGATCCGTTCTCGTGAATAGCATTTCTTGGCTTTTCTTTCTTTGCGCCTTTTATTCTTTCCTCTCTTTCTTACATCCTTTCCCTCTTTGGTGTCTCAGTAAGGTGGTCTGTGCAGCTTCGGCCTTGTTTCCCTGAGCCTGGCTGCATTGTGGGGACTAGATTTTAAGTTGACATATAGAAAATAACATTTTTTGCAGCTTTGTGTTTATATTATAGCATAAAGAGCGAACAAAAATGAAACTCCATTTCACAGATTACTAAAAGCAATGGGAAAACAGTGTGGCTTATTTGTTGTTACATAAGTTTGTAGCACAGGCTAGGCTGCACTTAAAGGCTAATGAAATGGGGGAGTGTGAACAGTTCAGTTGTGAGATGTTTCCTCTGGTTTGTTTACTCTGATGATGACTTCCAGATACTTTTATTTTGGCTTTGCAATGGCCAAAGGTGACTGGCCTACCCCATCCTCCCCTGCTTCTCTCTCCCTCTGAAACACTTGCTCTTCAAGTCAAGCTATTTCAGGATACTGCTCAGCCAAATTATATTTGCCAAATTAGATAGTGAGGCATGTTTGTGATATTTCGAAACACTACATGTAGGACAGTGGTGTAGTGTGTGACTTTTTGTAAGGAAGTGAGGTCAGCCTGCTACAACTGTGAAAAAAAGTGAAAGAGAGACAGAACTACATTTATTAGTCTATTTGATTTGGTGTTATAACTAGAGCACCAACACTGGAATTATACCAAATTAAAGCCCTCATTTATGAATGCTGAATGTTCATGATTATAATATATATAAAAGGATATCAATTAGACTGTAGTGTTTGCTGTCAGTACATCTCTCTCTAGAGCATTACTTTGGTACTGTCAATACAAAAAAGTTATAATAACAGAGCCAGTATAATTATCTCTAATAACCACTGCACTACTAAAACATGAATGTGCATACTGAATCAATGCAAATGACATACCAAAGTTACATTATGTATCTGTGGGCAGTAGTAGCTCAGTACTGATTATAAGTTTGTGAGTTCAAATTTCAGCATTGCCAAATTGCCACTGTTGGGTCCTTGAGCAAGACCCTGTCTAAATAGTAAGTTGCTTTGGATAAAAGCATCGGCCAAATAAGTTAAGGAAAGTTTTATAGCCTCCTAATTTATTTTTAAATGTGTGGATGATTTGCATAGATATCCCAGAATTCTTACAGTGAATAGAGCATTTCATATACTCTAGACCATATGAGACTGAACTAAAATAAGTGTTTATTAGTCTAAAAACCTCACTGTGTTTCTGCTCTGAGTAAATATACTGAATATGGAGAAGTGGATAAAAAACATAAAGCCTCTGAATATGAAGTAAGTCACATGGGGAAGTAACTATTTTGAGAGAAAACATATCAACACAAAGAAGCAGGAACGGTTCAGAACAACTGGAGAATTAGAGGTAAAACAAAGGAAAAGGAGCCATGGGAGTGAGTGAGTGGGAGAGAGAGAAAGAGAGAGAGAGAGAGAGAGAGAGAGAGAGATATGGGTTGGAAAGGGTTAAGTGTGTTTCTTGGAGAAGTCTAAATGAGACGAGTCTTGTAATCTCAGTGCAGGAATGCAGTTAGTGCACACTGCTGAACACTCCCTAAGCCCTGGCTCCAATCCACTCTCTCAGCACACCACACAAAGGCCTCTTTGTTCTGCCTGCTCTTGAAAAGCAATGCTCCGTCACTCCCTCTCCCTTTCTCTCTCTCTCTTTCTTTCCCTCTCTGTTGTGCTGCCTCTCTTTCCTTTCTTCCTGCCGTGCACTTCAGCTGCACTACTTACACTACAGTTCACCTCATTTTTTATCTTTGTGTACTTTGTCTTATGTACTCACTATCTCTCTGTCTGCCTCCCTTTCCCTTCGTTCTGTCTGTTTACTTTTATATATTTGTCTTATCCTCTTTTTCTCTCTCACTAGGCCTGACACCACATTTAATCTATTAACTCAGGACTTTGCTATTCTCTGGCTTTAGATTATTTCTTTTCTTAGTCCATCTTTTGCTGCCCCTCATTCTCAGAATCTGGCCTTGTTTATTTGCCATAGCGTGAGTTCTTGCCAATAAATTAGTCTCAGCATATCCTCCAGAACTGAACCCAAAGCAGAAGAATTCTCAACTTCTTTTCCCCTCACCAACAGCTATTTTAGGTTAGCCACATATTTAATAAAACAAAATGGAAATGGGGTTATGCTCTTTCTTTTCTCTGTCACCATTCTGCACTACTTTATGTCCATTAAAAGAGCATTGAAATTATCCACTAAAAAGTGTACTTGTACATACCCATATATCAGACCTGTCCATTGTGCCACCAACAGTAATTTCTCAGTGTAAATGTGCTTTGGCAACCTGAGACATAGCCATACCTCATAGACCAAAGGCATGAAATCCTGTCATATCTTATTGAAGCTGTCACAGGCAGGCAGAAGGTGAGACAAAAAACCATGATCTGTAATGCTGCCAGCCTCTAGCATTCCCACAAATGACTGTTTCACACCTAGGTTTCACCTTGCAGCACAGCCATATGGTTACAGACCTGTGGAAGCTTGCCACAACCTAAGACTCAGAAACAGTGATGAGTGCAAATCACAGCAGGCCTCCAGGTATACACCCGGCCTTTTCATGCAAACCTTCAATAGAGTTGTGACACTACTGTATTAGAAAAACTACAATGCCATACCATTAGCTAATTTATGTAAAGAGACATTATTCATTAAATGGAAATACTAAACATTCGCTCTGGAAGCCATTGGTTTGATCATTGACGGGTTAGTAGTTGGAAAGACATATGATACACAGATAAGCAGGGATATTTCTCGTACATAAACTCAGCACAGATACCGTATAGTGTTTTTTTATGAATGTAAGTTTGCTGTGGCATTCACTACATGTCCCAGTTGATCAGAGAGAGAGAGAGAGAGAGAGAGAGAGAGAGAGAGAGAGAGAGAGAAAGAAAGAAAATCTAGATTCCTATGATCTATTCTATTTCCATCCACATATACTCACTGTGTCTGCATGGGTTTTCTCTGGGTTCTCCAGTTTCCTCCCATCTCTCAAAAACATGCCAGCAGTTTTAAGGCCCAAGGTGTTAGAGTGTATAAATGTTTATGTTCATTGTGCTGTAGAATGGACTGGTGTCCCATCCAGGGTGTATTCCTGCCTCACACTCTGTATTTCCAAGATCCACCACGACCCTGACCAGGATAAAGAGCGTACTGTAGCTGAATGAATAAATATTTTCTACCATGGTGCTCTGAATATCTCCTAAATCTGTGTGGATTCACATTGCAGCTCCATATCTGAACCAGTTCCAACTGTAATGTTTAAAACCTCACCACAGTACAATATCTGGAAATCCCATTTAAAAAATCAAACCTTCCCACACTTTCTTCCCTCCTACATCAGTATATAAAGATTTGAATATTTTACTGGGATTCTTTCATGTAGGTGTTGATGTGTAGTAGTGGTTAAACCACAGCACATCAGGAAATATGTGGGCCGATTTATAATCATTAGAGTGTTATGACCTGGTTTCTCTGGGGTTCAGCCTCATTAGGCCTATGCAGTAATGTTATGGGAGGCTGTTTTAAAGGTGGGGGGCGTATCTGAAGGTGGTGATCTCTTACTTCTTGGTACAGGACTTAATCTTGCAAACGCTGATTTTGCAAGATTCTTCTTTTTATATTACTGTTTAAACTAAGATAAAAAGATCAAAAAGGCCTAGGCTCATGTGATTCACATAGTAACAGGATTGCACTCTGAAATAGGTCAGTGTAACCTTTTAGACCTCCTACATATTAAAGCACTGAGGTGTGCGGTCAACACACATTATGTAATTACAGGCACATGGTCTCTGCCAACCCTTATAACATGAGTTGCACTGGTATTAATGCATATTATGCAGTTAGGTAAAAACATGTCTGTGCTTCTTCTTTGTGGCCTGTTGTTGAACAAGTGAAAGCAACATGGGAGCATATGCAATAAGTAAATTAGTGACACCAAACATTTCAGCCTGTCTGGAAAGGTAAAGTTGAAGGGCTCTTTTTGTTTTTCTCTCAGAAGGATTGTCTTTGTGGAGAAGGTTTTTGTTAGAGGGAACCTAGGAGTAGGTGGATAAGACCATGTTAATATTATTAGGGTAAGATTTGTGACAACACAGGTTTTAGCATGCAGAACCTCTTCAAAGCCTAAATGTTTATGGGAGTAAAGGATATGTATGCTAATTGCAAAGTGGTTATGGAACTCTGAGTCATTCCATATTAGGAAAAACATTAAGGATAGTTTAAACTTCTTTTTCCAAATTAGTGCCTTTTTGCACTCTATCTGTGTTTCTGTACTGTGAAGAATAAAATACTAACATCATTTTAATATACTAATGCATATAACTTTGTACATATCATTGTAGTCTCATCTTTGTGTGAGATCTACTGTGTATGCGTGTGTGTGTGTGTGTGTGTGGGTGGGTGGGTGATGAGGGACTCCTCTTTTGGGCAGTCAGAGAGTAGGCCTACAATGGAATGCATTGTTCCAGCCCATAATCAGAGCGGACATGGAACTTGGCTAGGAGGATCATCCCTGCAGCCCTGGACACAGCTGCCGTGACTCCAGTTTATAGTCCCTGCATTCTGCTTTCATCAGCAGCCTTCTCTCCATCTCTCTCAATCTCTTTCCCATTCAGTCCTTGTTTTTCCCTCCTCAGGCTGCTCTGTGGCACGGGGTCCAATAGACGAAACACACAAAACAACACTTAATGAATTCTCCAACATTTTTTGGGCATTTTCATGGTTTCCTCTTTCCATAAACAAATACAGTGTGGCAAGCAAAGAGGGATGCTAATACAACAGATTTGGCACCATAATCATAAGCTTCGTACTGAGTATGGAAATACTCAATAAATGGGAAACTTCAACTGTACTGCTCTCTTTCCAACCAGCCGTCTGCCTTCACCTCCGTCTTATAATGTCTGGAGCAGCCACTTGCCCAGTGGAAAATGCAGCCAGTAACAGATTAGACCTCCACTAGAGAAGTAAGAGGTTTATTGGTTGACCTAGCTCACAGTCTCACGATGGTGTGGCAGTGTTTATAATAAAATAAAACCTAGGTCAGCTGTGAGGCCTGCATGTCATCAGCGCATTAAAAAAAAGACATGAGTGCGATCCCACAGTCAACTCAGTTTCCACACATAGAGCCATGCAGGGAGTGCCACACCTTCACATTCACTAATATACACAGATGATAAAAAAAATTGGCTCTGCTGTGATTTTCCCTCTGCTCATGTTTAACTCCCCGCCCTCCAAGCCTGCATGTCAGAGCCCTGTCAAGTGGCCTGTCAGCAACGTGCTAAAGAATACTTCTCACCTCTAAGCTTTTCCAATCAGATGGAGTATTGGTGGTGTGTATGTTGGCTGCGTGCTTAGCAGGCTGTGGTTCTGCAGGGTGCTATGTAACAACGGGAGGGGGAGTTTAATAAGGGACATTATGTAAGACTTCAGTCAGGTCTCTCTGGAGCCTTTTAGCAGTGCATTGAGCGAATTGTGTGGGTCCATAGGTCAGGTGTTCAAACTTAGGTTGAGTCCCATATGTTGTACATTTCTCCCATACCCCTGCTGTCCTGCTGTAATTGGCAGGTAATGTTTCAGCCCCTGCCCAAATTTCTCTGGCTATTCCTTGCTCTGGTTTAATGACATAGCCACTGGTGGCTGCAGACTTGGTAGTGCACCAGAGAGGGGCCAACCACAGATACATTATACACTGCCAGCTTTCACCAAGGTGTGCATTTCAAGACATCCCTCCTCTGTATTTATATGGCACTTTTTGCTCCTGCTAAATTAAAACTAGAGGGGGCACTGTTTATTTTGTACTCTGGTTAGATATCTGTAACTGTTTCCAGGAGGCCAGATTCGCCATCATCAGTGTAAATCAGAGCAGCACATTCACTATCAATTGCTATAGAAAAGGTCTATCAATAAAATACCAATCTTTACTCACAAATAAACAGGGTAAGCACTGTCACACAACTGAAACCCCAACCTACCCAAGTCTTCATGAAAACAGTTGCTAACATTTGAATTGGAAAGTAGCATGCTGTGTTTTTATGTGATGTTTCTCCATGGGGCATGACAGTCTGCCAAATATTATTAGGCATGGCTTCTTATTGTGAGGCTGTATAACGGTGGGTGTGTTAAACCTGTATCATGTAGTGTAAATGCCAGCCATTGCAAGAACATTCTATGAGGTTTTAAATTAAGTGTATTTTATGAAGCAATGTTTGGTTGCCTGCAATAGGGGAATAGCGTGTATGTTCCCTTGATGTTGAGAAACTTTAACCTGCATAAAGTTTCGTATTTAGCTGATTCTGACACATTGTCTATCAATGCTCGCACACTGTGACTAAGAGCTAATAGACAAACGTAACATTTCCTGAGAATCTGACTCAATGATCATGTTGTAGGCCTGGCCTTCATTTGAAGAGCGAGAGAGAGAGAGAGAGAGAGAGAGAGAGAGAGAGAGAAACGCGTAAGGGAAAAGCGTTGTATTAGTACAGTCTCTCTTTTAAGCCCTTTTTCCTCACCCTTTCATCATCCACTGGGGGTTGTGAATGACAGTAATGATTATTTTAACATTTTTTTCTGTGTCAGGCCGGGGTGGCTGACTAGACGATCCAATACTCTCCGCACAGGCACAGGAAGTGTGGCCAGCCAGCAGAACGTTTCTGAGCTGGTGCTCAAGTAAACAAACACCCACTCAAATCCCACACACCCACGCTACTCAAAAGCAAACTATCTTCTTATTGGCAATGCTACAAAAAAACGGAGAGGACTATATCTTATTATATCTCTCTATTCCAGTCAAGGCACAAATGGACTGTGGAAAGTTCTCGTGCATATGAAGACGTTGACACACCTGGAATGGATTAGCAAATTTAGTGTAAGATGGGTCACATACTGTATATCATGGTGTATGAATGCAGCTATAGATTAATGAACATGTATAAGAATGAGTGTTTTTGTATAGTAAATGGTACTTCCTAGCTTAAGAGTTAGAATTATCTCTCTTTTTGTAGTACACATGACTTGTAGCATGAAGGCGAGTCATTTTGGGTAAAGGGCCAGAAACACATACACATACAGGTGGTAGATCAGTTAGTCTGTGATTTATAAAGGTCTCTGACTTTCATTGTACAGCTCTTCCTCTAGATTCTTCAAGCTGTTCTCTTTGGTATGCAGCAACATTGCCTGACCTTCTTTCTGTAAGAATAGACCACTTCATCCTGACACATTGTTCTACTACTAAGGCTGGGACATGTCAAGGCATTGTATTTCCTTGTAACAATGATTGTCTTTTTTTAGAAAAAGGAATTTGAACGGTGTCTCTTTTACTAGAGTAGACTGTGCTGCTGAGTTTTCTTATTTATTCTCTTATTATTTCCACAGGTAGACACGTGTTTGGGTGGTTGTAGGTTCAAGAGTTTTGTTCACAACAGCCAAAATAACAGTTCTTGTTTGTTGAGTAAATTCTGTCCCAGTTAAGTAGATAAGTTCAAACTTGAGACTGCAGAACCCCTTCTCCAAGGTTAGCAGATATGAGATGAGGCCAGCCTCTAGTGTGTGCAGATGAGTGTTTGTATACTGTGTATACTGTGTTTGGTCAGAGGGTCAGGGTTATGTGTTTGTGACTTTTTTTTTTTTGGTGAGTACTAAAAGAGTTACCTCACAACACTTGACCTCTATTGAGTAACCAGTTATTCTAAAACTGTCTCTCCAGCACTTCAACTTCAAGGCAGAGGTTTGGGTTAAAGAACTAAATAGTGAACAGCATTTTTGCTTTTTGTGGTCTAATTCTCACTATGAGAAAATATGTTTTAGTGACCTTTATCAATGGTTCCACATCCTCTGATATTTCTCACCCATACTGTTTCAGTTAACAGCTTTCAGCACCTAGGACACGCTTCAGTCACTATCAAAGCAAGGTGTTTTTGAGAGTCTTTATGTGTGTACTGTAGCTGTGCCTGTGCCATGTCTGAGCAGGTTAAAATGCCCTAGGGACAGGGGGATGGCAGGAGCAGGCCTGACTGGTTTCAGGCCTAATCTTGATGGAACATGGCCTCGGAGAAGTTTTATAAACACATTCTGTGTAGAGCTGTTCCCACCCATACAGCTACTCTAATCTGAGCCTTGGGTTTTACGCTGGGTGGCAACTCTATTGTCGGTGGAACAGTTTCTGACCACAGGCTTTGTGTATGAGTGCGTATGATTTTGTGTGTGTGTGTGTGTAATGTGAACACTACCACACTACATCTGGGCTTCCACAGACACGTTGTCACTTGTCGGGATGTGGCCAGCTTATAATGTTATGAAACTGGTAAAAAGAATGACTTTAACAAGTTCCTCAAGCATTAAGGCCATGGACGTTTCAGGTCTCCTTCAACTGTTGATGTTTGTTATGTCTAGATTTACTCTAATACATATGCTGGTTTGTCTGCTGTTTTCTCAATTATGCAAATACACCACCATTCTCAGAAAACAAGCAGACAGGTGATTCATTTTAAACCAGTCCTAAGATAAGGCTGATATCTGTCTTTTACCCTCTTGTGTCAGTGATTATGCCTCTTATCTGAGGTTTCTGTGAGTAAGTAGGTTATCTGAGTATGGCCCTTCTTGGTACACGCTCAAACTCCCACTATGGGTAATAATAGTTGAGTATGCTGTGTGACCAATGCTATGTGTGGCTTTGCTTGTGTGTGCATGTGTTAGAAAAAGAAGGGCGATTATGGCAATAATCCCTGTTTACCTTTGGCATTTACTCATGGTTTATCCTGAAGATAAGCAGTTCACTGGCCTACAGGGAAAGAGTGTGACATGCTGAGACCTGAGAAAGAGAAGACTGTGGTGTTGCTTCACTGCTGACAGGAAACAGATGCACACTGAAACAAACAAGTCTTCAATTTGTTGAGAAGCTTACATGTTTCCTCCTTGATTTGCAATGTCTAAATTAAACAGGTACCTCTGGAATGTGCTGATGGAGCCAGACGGCGTTCCAGATTCTTGTTAGATCATGGTGTTTGCCATATTACATTACAGCTTTTGCCTTACACAAAAGAATCACCATCACACATTCAACAAACATCTGTAGTTACTTGCCAACTGGTGTCTAGTGAAAGCATGATGTGTGCAAATTCTTTGTCTCATAAATGTCTAAAAATGTCTCCCTTCTTTTTTTTTTTTTTTTTTTTTACACAAATGCTAAGAGGCTAACATGAGTCAACTGGATGTTGTGCTTGTCTCTTTCTGCGACTAAGAGTAGCTTTGTCCAACCGGCCTCCAAACATTGCATTTACCCAGCAGCCCTAGAATCAACACCACACAGAGAAGTTGAGCGGGAGACTTATAAGTGAAACAAGAATCAAGGACAGATGTTGTCTTGACAATGGTGTGGCTTTTAGTGCGGCTTTACCCAGGTCTGATGGAGGTGTGATGCAGAATGTACATGAAAGTGAGAGGTGGTTTTGCACTTTAGTATGTGCGTGCGTCAATTTACCACTCTCAAGTCCCTCAAATGTCAAAGCCAACGCAGCAGCTAAAGCAGACATACCAAGATATTTAACTCATGAGATTGCCATGAGCATCTTCATTTTGACTATTTGTTTTTTTAAAAAAACCTTTTTCCTGTTACTTCCAAATGTATTGGAACAGCAAGGCCAATTCTTTTGTTTTTGCTATACACTAAAGACGTTTGGGTTTTAGAGCAAAAGATGAACATGAGACAACAGATAAAAAAAATTCAGCTTTCAGTTCCTGATATTTACAGAAGTATTAACTTAGAACATGGCACCTTTTGTTTGAACCCATCCATTTTTCAAGTGATCAAAAATATTGGAACATATGACTGGCAGGTGTTTCTTGCTGTCCAGGTGTAGCTTCTTAAATTGATTGTTTAAACAATTAATAGCTTAAATGCCTACTCTTGTTTTGAACCCCGGGTTTCATCTGTGAAGACTGCATATGTTTTTAAAAAGGATAAACCAACATGAACACCAGAGTACTGCCTATGGGAGAAAAGCAAGTCATTTTGAAGAGGAGAAAATGGATGGGAAGGCCAAAGTGTGGCGACAGAAAGGATCTGCTCATGATCCAAAACATACAAGGTCATTGGTCAAGCATGCTGGAGGTAGTGACATGACTTGGGCTTGCATGGCTGCTTCTGGAATGGACTCACTAATCTTTATTGATGATGTAACTCATGATGGTAGCAGCAGAATGACTTCAGAAATGTACAGAAACATTCTGTCTGTCAATTTTACAGTTAAAAATGGGGGGGGGGGTGTAAAAGTGCCAAGTGTCAATCAAGAGACCTTGACCCAATTGAGCATGCATTTCACCCCCGAAGAGGAGACTGAAGGGAGAAATCCCCTGAAACAAACAATTACTGAAAGAGGCTGCAGTACAAGCCTAGAAAAGAAGAGTGCAACAGTTTGGTAATGTCATGGGTCGCCAGTTTGATGCAGTTATTGCAAGCAAGGGATATGCAACCAAATAGTGTGTTATATACTTGAAGGTTGTGCTCCTATAGTTTTGCACACCTAAAAATCGGGTGGTCTGCCACCAAAGGTGTCATGTTCTAAGCTGTTTAACACATCTAGATGGAAATATCAGAAAATGAAAGCTGAAATTCTGATCTATCTTTTGATCTCAAACCCAAATGTCTTCAGTGTATAGCACAAACAATAGAATTGCTCTTGCTTTTCCAATACTTTCAGAAGGGACTGAAGATATGTAGTAGGCATTGACTCTACTGACACTCTGTCTGGTTTTAGTAGAGACTACGCAGAGAACCAAGCAAAACCTTCTAAATGCAGAAACAAGCCGCCATTTCCTAAACCACAAAAGAACAATGTGATGGGGAAACTGCCAGAAAGTTGTTATGAATGATAGGGAGAAGAGTGTGATATTACATGGCTGCATATCTGATGTATGCCATTTGTTGGGCCCATAATAAAAAATATTCATAGCCCTGTGAAAGGTTTATTTAATTACTAAAGTAGCATACATATTCTGTCAATATGAATTCATAAACAGAAATTAGAAACAGATTATACCCACTATTTGAAAAATTTAGAGTTTAGAACATTATTTAAATAGTCCAGATCCTTGCTACAATATTCTGCATATAGAGAAGCTCCATATATTTTCCATCACCACCAAAATATTTTTGGGTCATGCGTGCCAACAGTGTTTGGTTTATCTAACTGATTATAAAAAATTGCCAATATGGACAGAAGAACTGATTCTGATGACCATAGTAGTTCATATGAAGTGATCCAGCACAATTTCTTTTTACAGAATTGCAGTATTTGATCCAACTTGTCACTTAATTCCCTTCAGTCCTCCATGAGTTCAATAAGATGTATTTAATGTGTGTATAAAGATTGCATATTTCTGTGGTTCTGATCGGGGACAAAATTGGCAGTCCAAAACACATCATAATCCACAGTATAATACTCACAGCTCTCATTCTCTGGTTTTCCCCTTAGCATTGTTCGCGCACACACAGGTGTGTGTATACACACACAATAAGGGAAAGAACAAAATAAGCAAATTTACTCTGTTGACTTTTTTCTCTCTCAAACAGACAAGTCTAATGTTCCTTGATAGAGAAATTACAAAGTCTACTAACTGTAGTATTGCACAATCCAGCTGTGCCACAGAACAAAAAGCATGCAGACAACTGCCAGCTGTGCCTACAGTTATGACTGTAGATACATAATTAACATACAATTATGTGCGCTGTATCTAATTTCCATTGTGCAGGTGATGGAAACCTGTGCACCATGTTTTGGGGAATCTGTATGTATGTGTGTAGGCCTATATAAAGAAACACACACACCTCCACCCATCTTCAAAAAAAAGCCACATCCTGCAGCACTTTTGTAATGTGTGCAGAGCAGTGTGACTTGAACATATAGCATGCACCTCATAAACAGGAAACAGCTCTTTGTTTCATATCACGCATCAAGAAAGTGAAAGAGTACATCGTCCGGAAAGTGTGGTGACTGATAACTCTTCCATTACTCCTCACCTGAGAGAGAAATACATAGTTCCACACAATGTCTATATGACAGCTTTTCTAGCCTTTGGTCATAATGCTACTGTGAGCATGTATCTTGTAATCATAGTGACTAATAACCAGATAAATACTACTATATTAGGTTAGACCAACTGACCACTTTATAGTTATGTCTAAAAATAAAGGGATTATATTGTTTATAAACCTCCACTAACAGATCTCAATCACATGATCAGTAGTTGTAGTGGATAAATGACTCAATATTGTGTGTGTATGTAAACAGGAATATTCCACCAACTTGGCAGATTTACAGAACACCAGACCACAAGTTAACACCTTAAATAATGAGAATGAGCACATGACATGCAGTGGCCATTATAATTCAGTAGCAGAATGATTCACAGTATCTGGTGGTTCTGGAACTAGTCCAGAGTTCAGAAAACCCTCCGCTCAGTACCAGTAGGTTTTTGAACATTCAGAGTAATCCAAGGACACTGATTTCCCACCAGCCCCTCTGTGTATTCAGGCAAGCTCAGCTGAAGTTTGATCTGGATAAGATCAATACCCCACCAATCCAGACTACCAATGGCAATGTTTCTCTTAGGAACTCCCTCATTACACAAACTGCCATCCATGATAGCATGCTTCTGGAAATTACAATTATCAATCATTGTTTATTTTATTTTAAACACTGAGGCAGCTCTCCCCACTCCCCAATTTTCCATGTACTAAACACTCCACACTCAAGAATTTCTGAAAAATATGGGGTTTATTGGTTTTAACTGCAATCAGTCATTACAAAAAAAAACAAAACAAAAAAAAACAAATCAACTTTATATAAACTCACAGATTACTGTAGTGAACAGCAAACGCTGTTTAAAAATACATTCAACAGTTTAGGCTAGATACCTTGTGTGTCTATCCTGTTAACCAATCTTCAACAACTGAGGAAAAACTACTCAAACATAGCTTCTGCATCATTATTCAAGGTAAGGAGCATAAGCTCAATGGAATGTATAAAAAGAGGCACTTTACATTTGGGTTGGAAGAAGTATTAAAATTAATCCAATCATTAAACAAAAAGGGACACCTTTTCTCCAACCCATTTGGTCACAGTTATTGCCTGCAATTCATCTAATCAACACATGTAACTGGAGGAACTGCTTTTAACACTGAAGTTTTGTAACCTGCATTGATCACACCATAATCAACTTCACTGAACACAACGCACTATTAAAAATGCACTTCAGGCAGGTACCTAGAATGTAAGCAGAAGCTTTAAGGCCATCATCTTGAATAAAACTCGCTACTATCTCTGGTAACAATGTTCTGCTAACCATGTTCCAGGATATCTAGTGCTCATAATATACAGTTCAATATTTCTGATACTGTATCTTTCATTACCACCTCTGGCACTAAGGGGGAAATGCTACATGCAAGGACTAAACTTGCCTGAATTTAAACAAGAAAACAAAAAGGAAAAAAATAAAGGGGGGGGGGGGGGGCAAAAAAGTAAAACTGACTACAAAAATAAGATGAATGTACTGATGTCACACTCTAGTGAGTATAAACCAAAGAAACATTAGACCTAATGGTTTTGCAGTCCAATAACTGGGGAAAATGAATGGAAAAATCTACAATAAATAATCAAAACACAGGATTTTTTTGTTTTTGCTTTAAATTAAGTTTCATTTTTATCAAAGTGTAGTTGCAAAAAAGTCATTGTAGTACAATATATTAAACTGTGAAAAAAAGAAAAGTTGACAAGTCTTCACAATCTTAAGATTAATACAGAAGATCATAATTTAACAAAAGAAAATATATTCTATCGTTTCATTAAGATAAATACAAACAAAATTAACAAAAAAATGCATATGATCACCAATAAATATGTTTGATAAGTTAAATAAGCAGTGACAAGCAAAACCTTCTGTCTTGAAAGTTTTCTTTTCCAAACAATAATATAACCATAATAACAATGACGAGAAGAAGTCAAATGGAAAAAGGAAGGGGGGGGGGGGGGGATGAAAAGATAATGAAATTACCAAGTGCTCCTTTGAGCAGATTTTATGGAAAAGCAAGTTAGCTTGAAGGTCTAAATTGAAGTTGCAGGAAGTTCAGCTGCACCTTGGGAATGCTGGAATTCCCCTTCACTGATTGGAAGGTGAGGAAAAAGTCAGTGTTTAAGATATAATAACCAGTTGGGTCATTCCTTCACAAGAAACACCAAGTGACCAACCACAGTTGGGGGACTGTAGTGGTAAGGAAGTGAAGTTGTTCATTTCTAAGTGAAGGCATCCAATCGTATGATTTTGTGCTAGTTTCTAGGACCAAGCTGGAGCACATGATAAAAACAGAATGTGCCAAATACTCTAACTCCCAGTTTCAATTTCTTAAGTTCATCCTCCAGACTGACACAGTCTGGCATCTAACTAAGGGGTAGAAGAATGCTCAGAGCAAGAGCTACTATACTAGGTTGCAAGAAACTAATGAAAAGTGACAGTAGTCCTTTCACCTTGACATTTAAACCCCAAGCACTTTTTTCTTCTTGATATTAGTCTGCAGAAGACAGCTGTGAATGATTTAAGCGTGACTCTAGCAAACCCATTTAGAGATAGTTAGAAGTGTCCTTGAGTGGTACTATGTGGGGGAGGGTCCTCAGAGCAGAACTTTTCCCTGAACACGCCACCCGTGGCTCACCTACGCACTACTGAGGCAGTAGTACCAGGTACAACAGTCTCTCACCTTTCACCAATCCAATTCCTGCTCTAGCTGTTTTGGCACAGTCACATGTCATGGCAAGGCATCTGAGATAAGGCCAAGGCAGCAAACAGGCTTTGGGCAAAAGGGAATGGGGGAAAGGTTTTGCTTGTTGTGGTTAAATGAAGATTCAAATAAGAGTTCCCTTAAGTGACTGCATCTTTTTAAAGCCTAACTGATACAAGGGAAGTTTACTGCCCCTGGAAGGCTAAAGAGTAAGCAGGAGGTAGAGGGCAAGTTCACCTCTTGTGCTCTCTGCCCACTGCTGAGTTCCAATAGAGGATCTGCAGCTTATGCACCTTAATCATCCGAGATGGACAGCCTGCTGAAGATGGGCAGTCGGCGGGTGGTATCAAGGATAGGTGATTCTGAGCCACTCAGGCTCCCTCCTGAGCTGCTCTGGTAGCCCTCCTGGTCAGAGAGGGAGTCTGGCTGACTGGACGGAGACTCAAAGAGGTGGGGAGACTCAGACATGGGCCTAAAAGAGTAAGGGGTGTTGGATGGAGAGGATGGTGCATGGACAGTGTGATCAGCACCAGAACCACTGCTCAAGCTGGGACCAAAGAGATTGACCAGCTCCTGGCTGGAGTAAGTGAAGGGATTGCTGCTGGGCCACTCAGACAGTTCGTCTGGAGAGAACATGGGTGGAGGAGTGACAGAGGTGGGGCTGTCTCTTAGGCCTCCAGAGCTGGGAAACCCTGCGAAACTGTAACTGTGCTGGAGCCGTGGCCTTTCCAGCTTGTTGGATGTGGAGAGTGGGGATGGGGCAGCTGGAGGTCCACGGCGCTCTTCTGCATTGTGGATAAAGTGGCAGCGTGGCCCATATGGGCAGAAGCCAATGGTATGGAAGGTGCGGCAGAGTTCTGTCTTGTACTTGGGGTGGCGGCTAAGGCTGCGGAGCTCGTGAATGCCATGGGCAAACTGGCACTTGTCACCGTACTTGCATGCACCATTCTCTTCAAATGGCCTGCACAGCTCTGTTTTATAGCGGCTTGAGTTCACCTGACTGCTTCCACTGCCGCCAGATCCGGTGCACTTCTGCATCAGGCGGTCCCCGGTCTCTGAGAAAGAACGATCTCGAAGTCGGTTCTCTTTGTTGCTGCTGTTGCCCATCCCAGGGCCTACCAACGCCAGATCTGCTTTCCCATTGCTCAGGAACTGGTTCTGGTTGAGCTTGCTGCTAGGCAAAGTGACCGAGTGCCGTCGTTGGTAAACCCCACCAATGGAGGGTGTCCCCACAGCCTTCCTGTCCAGCAGGCTCCCAGTGGGGTTGGAGATGGTCAGATTCACACCAGTGCAGGGCACAGGCATGGTGTGCGGAGCACCAAGATTGTTGTTATTGTAATTCAGCATTTTGTTGTTCTGGAAATCAAAGTGAAACAAAAAGTTTGATCAGTGTATAGCTTCATTAAGGTAATCTGAATAAACAGATTATGCATCAATATTACATCATGGAAATTTAAGCATTTATTTTGCCTAGTAGTCTTAGTCAAGGCATAAAAGGTGTAAACAGAGCTCATGTCTTTGCAGTGCTGTCAATTCATTAGGTTCTTTTTATTTTAAAAAACTCATGAGCTAATAAGCCTATAGTACAGCCAGTTTGGTAAGCTGCCTCCACAGGAATGCATTTCTGCTCAAGTAAACGAAACACATCAAGTGTAAGCAACAGGCCAATGTTGTAGGACAATAAACACCACTCTGCAGTGACAAGCAACATCTTCAAACAGGGGTATTATGTACATCACCTAGATGCTAATTTACCAAGTCCAATGGTCTCAGTCATATCTTCTTCAGTTAAAATACTCTACTTATGTCCATATAAGTAACAGTGTAAACTATGCATGGTATGCAAAATACATGACACTTTCGGAAGAAATAAACGTCCTTGAGGAGGGATAAAATAACACTGTAGCTGAAAAAAGCACCAGGCACTCTGTGTGTGTAACAGCTGCTTCCTAGCTAACAGTCTACTTTGTCAAATATATGCAAATTAATTGCAGTGGCTAAAAAAAGTAGTTTGATTTATGTGTCTAGTCGTGTAAAACTACAACACAGCGTGGATGTAGGAAGAACTGGTTAATAGTGAGCAAACTTTACAGCCCTGAACAAATTAGCAAGTTAGGAAGCTAGTCAGACAGATAGCAAACTGCCTACTAAGACCAACTAAACCCGTGCTCGGGTTGTCTTCTCGGCGCTCTTCTACGATTTCTGCCATTTCTCTTTTCTCGCCTAAACAAGACCACACGATAAGCGTTGGTGGTTTTTACAACATATTTTTTTTTTTTTTTAAACCAACAACACTCGTTTTGTGTTGTGAAATTGAAATGCTGAAATGTGACCGTGAACGCAGTTCATGTTTGTCTGCCTGGGGTCTATTAAAGACAACTAGCATTCAATCTTGGTCCAGGTTTTACTTATGGATAGTTTTTCCTGCTAAGGCGCGGCGTGGAGTTTGATTGAAAACTTTACCGCCGTGGATTTTCCTAACAAAATGTCGAGAGAAACGTTAACTACACTGGGCCCAGCGCTCACACACACACACACACACACACACACACACACACACACACACAAATCTCAGTCTACTGCATTGCTTCAGCGAACAAATTCCCGCCTGTTTGACTGTTACCTCCACAGCAACAAGCACAAAAAAAAACACACACCACTGTTTATTAGCCAGCGCCATTTTAACGCTGATGTTATATATATATATATATATTTATACATAAACAAGTTAAGCAGCGCATTCCACAGCACTAACTGAGCTAAAGGGGAACATCAGAAACTTTTTTTTCCCGTACCTTGTTGTTGATAACTTCGCTGAAGTCAAACAGAGGCGGCACCACAGCCGTGGTCATTTTCGGAAAATAAATAAATAAACCCCGCGAAACTAAAGGACACTTTGCGGTGTGTTACAACTGGATTCACGGCGTGTGAACTTTCCCTTGCCCTTACAGAGAACCCCCTCTACCCAGTCCGTACCGCGAAGCGTTCACTTTATAAAACCACGCAGGAGGAGCTACAGGCGCGTCAAGACCCAAGGGCGTTTCGTTTCTTTCTTTCTTTCTTTCTTTCTTTTTTTTTTCCTCGGGTGAATCAGGTTTTCCCCCTCCCTCTGTAACCCAGACCTGCACAGCAGCACAGGCCTACTTTCACAATAGTTATTTCATGATCTTGTGCACGCACGCATGCATGCATGCTGTAGCTTGAAAGTAACTAATAATAATAATGCTATTGTATATGGCTTGCATGTATGCATGTTTGGACAAACTTATCGAGAAAGATAAATAAAAGCACAAGCACTCCGTTTGCATAATACACGACATTAGCAACAGTAGGCTGGTAGCATGCTAAATAGATTTCCTGTGTTGTCTTTATTTTGTGGTTTTTGTCTTAGTGTGACTTTCCTCCTTGCTATTTACAACTGTTTTTGTGGAATTCAGTGAGCAACAAGTTGCAGAAGCTTTCTCAGTCACTGAATCAACCCTGCTTGAGTTTTTATCTCATTGCTTCAGGATAACAGCTAGGGTCAAAAAGTGGTTTTGTTTGCTCACTTACACTTAATTAGACTAAAAACCGCATGTCTTTTTCTCTATAATATTACAAATATCTTGGACTACATTTGGATTCCACAACATGGCTATAGGGGGGGAAAAAACCCTCATATATTCTACAGAGTTTTAATTCGGTCTAAAGGGTTCTACATGGAAAGGAAACCCTCGTTTTATGGTTCTATATAGAACTTTTAGGGGTTTACGGCTACCCTATGATTCCTTGCCTGAGTTGCCTAATCAAATGCCTTCACATTTGGGTGGTGTAGGCTTGTTTTGGGTGGTGTAGGCTTGACCTTAGTTTTGGCTTTTGTAATTAATGTAGCTAATGTTTAGGCTAATTTCTAACTTAAAACATCACATTTAAAAGCTCACACAAACATGCAGTATGATTTGTATTTTAGTTGGATCCATAGAAAATGCACTTAATTTGTTATAGCAAATATAGCAGCTGACGAATGTGGTTTCAAAACTTCACCTATGGTAATGGACATACTATTTACTATAAGAGTATGTGTTTTTGACGCTTGGCTCATTTGATTACACTTAATGGATTTTAACTGAAAAGAGGTTCTTTAAGAGGATTACTCCTTCAGGATGTTTTTTTTCTTTGCCTGCAAAAGAAATTTAAATCCATAGTGACCTTGCCAAAGTTCTGATATTCATTCTGCTTTTACTGCTTTTAACTGTGAGAACGATGAAATCCTATTTTTTTTTGGTGACTAAAGTGTAACTCTATCCAAATCCATTATAGCCAACCAAAGTCTTCCTGCTCCTGTTCCCTGAGTGGGCAGCTGCTTGACGTGCATCATATGGGCAGTGTCATTCTCTGGCTGTTTGGTGGAGGACGAAAGTAATAAGCAGAGCCGGGGAGAAGAAAAGAAGTTGTTTACAAAAAAGTTAGGAGGAGGGGAGCGCGAAGGAGGAAGATTTACGGAGCATGTTTATTACCACACTTCAGGGTGTGTGGGCGTGTAAAGGGGTGGGGGTAGTTGGGTGTCAAAGCATTCCCCTTTTTAAGCCACTGCTTGGCTAGAAGTGGAAGTCCTCAGATTGGGCTTTTGTGTGGTTGGATGACAGATAAAATGTTGATTATAAAAGCCAAGGCATACACAATTTAGCTGAACAACCTGGGTTTTGCAAGGTATTTTACATGTATAGGACTAGCTATCCATCCATTCATGATGTTTACAAAGTGTGAACTCTGTGGAAGGTGTGTTTATTTCCACATAAAATAAGTTTTACAAGTTTAAGTCACACAGTCTCACTTCTGTGTTTAATACATGAGCCTGTAGACAAGAAGCAAAACATGTAATACCTGCACTTCAGCCAGCCTTCAGCTTGCTAATCAATTTATTTACATCTCAACGGTATAGATGGTTTATGTGGGTGCACTAAATCCTTTCAAGATTTAGAAGGTAGTCATGCGTCAGCTGTAGCTGATGCACAAATTCACTGCTTATCAGACATTAAATCACGTTTTTTTTGTTGTTGTTATTATTTAATTATTGTTAAAAAAGATCATTTTGTTATTAATACCGTAAACTTTGACAAGTTGAGAGTCACAGTGAGGTTTCAGGAAAAAACAGTTCAATAATCAAGTGTAGGTTATCTACATACTGTTTAGACAGTCCTGCAGTGTAGCCCACTTAACTGTAGAGGGAGTTTGCAATGCCACCAATACCATAAATACCACTATTATACATCATGCTTTTCATTTCTCATGTCCACAGTACACATGTTAAATGTTCTATGTTATATTTGCAGCATGTGGCGATGGAAATTAATTGGATTTTAGGATTATCCAATGCAATTTGTATGTTTAGACAGAAACCTGAACATCTGTAATATAGTTGAATCCATGTAAGAAATGTTTTTGAATAGTGTTTCAATGGAGTGTTTAAATAAAATCATATTTTTTGTCAGCCATGCACAATATGTACTCTGTGATTTCAGTTGCTCTGTTCCATTTCGTGCCACTCAAGCCAAGCTTTTTCAGAAGAAAGTAAATTTTAAATGAGAAGAAATTAATTGACCATAAAAACTTGGCCACAACATTGTTAGTGGTGCACCACCCGTCTTTAGTCATTCTGTTCCCATGAAATGCTTCTGAGAGGCAAGTTTTTGTCTCCTGTCCCTTTTTATACATGAAATTTAGATGAACCCTGATTTTTGGACTAGTCAGAGGCTTTCTTTTCGAACCAATAAGTGTGATTTCTTTTGCCAGCTGTTTTGTAAGGATGTGCTTACTGGTGTATATAGCCTAATTGTGAATTAAACACAACACACTTTCTCTCACTTGAGTGATCTTTTCTATCTTAATTTCTATTCTACTTTAATTTTGTTCCCTTTCTCTTAAAACCTTACTGGTACACTGACCACTGCAGCTGACTATAAAGTCTAATGTATGGCAATGACTGCTAAATCCCAAGAGAGGGAAAAAAAACCTATCAAAGTTCAACAACAACAGGAAGCCAAGAGAGAGATGAGTGTGGCTATTGAAATAGAATTTGCTGACTAGAGTGTCTGTCTATAGAGTTGATCGTGTGAATTGTAAGGTCAGTTTCCTTCTTGACCAGGTTTCCTGCCCTACAGACCAAGAGGAAGGGTGGAATTAGCCAAATGGTCCATCTTTATACCTTGAGTGTCATGGTTGGCACAAAAAGCACTCCCAACCTCTCATCATTCACATATGCAGAACTAGAACTGCACAATGAATGAGACACGTAGATGGGTGACAAATTAAAGGACATGGTGGCTCTGTTATGCTGTGATCATTTAGCCATTATGGTTTGGGATTACTTGTCCCATTAAAGCACAACATTACTGAAAATCAATTCAAAGTTATTCTAACTGATTTTCTGTAACTCATTTTCTGTCCTCATGGGAGTGGTCTCTTCCAGGATGACAGTGGAGATTTTGGACCAACATTTGGACAGCATTCCACACCACCATCATAAAAACACAATTTGAGGACATATCTTTTGGAAGAATGGTGAAGAACAGGCGCAGCATGTTACTAAGACACTATATGTTGTTGTTTCTTTAAATCTGTGACCAATCTGTATATACTGCACAATCCATATCGCATTGCAGTTGCTTTGAATTCAGTGATTTTGAGAACTATCCCAGGGTGACCACCCCTGTGACCTGACCCAGAACAGGTGTCATGGCTGGGTTGCAGACACCCCTGAAATGAGATATTAGTGAGCCATTCACTCAACACATGCAAAATCGATGAACACTGAGAATGACAAACAGCGTGGGAACATTGCAGGCCATTCTCTTGAGGAGAACTGACCTCAGTCCATCTGTCTCCATTCTGCAGCCACCCATACCCTCTGGACCTTACCTGTGTGGCTATCACTGGACTAGAATTACTCAGCCCATGTGTGCAGAGCTGGACAATAAACAAGGCTGAGTACATGTGCCAGTTTGAGAGATGATCATTCAATCATGCAGACACTACAGCAAGTTTTGTTGAAGTAATTGTGAAGTTGGAGGAAATGGTTCCATGCTCAGTGTTTGTACATTTATCTCAGTTGGACAATACTGAATGCTATTTTAGAGTATAGAGTTAGAGTTTTTCTAGGTAAGACTAGTCAGATCAATTTGTGTTACTACATTTATTCTCAAGCCCTATTAAAAACTCAGTAGTGAGATATCTTGTGGCTGGTTGTGCTTGAGAGTCCTTTTACGGTCTCTGCTGCTTTATTTATGATCTATGCTCTGGTCATTTCTGTTCACAATCTCGTACTTCTGAATCACGCTTGCACATTTGTCTCACTTATGTAATCTGTGTACACAGTGTACACACTGTTTTGTTTTTTTAGATGCACAGCAACAAATGCATTTCCAGTGAGCAGTAAAACAATGCATTCAGCAGAGGTGCATTCAAGTAACATTTATGTTACTCCTGATAATAAAGTTACAGGTGTCTCCAAAATCGTAGAAAACCAAACCTCATCACGTTCTGATGTAAACCTTGTCATTTAATATGACTCCGTTCCTGCCCTGTTGTAATACTCTTGTTCATTTTTCGTATTAATGATTAGGACGGGAAAGAGAAGCCCACTGTACAATGCTAAAGGTATTTGGGATGAGGTTGTGCAACCGCAAGGCTGTAAGTTGCTCATTTCTCTGTTTTTTTCTGAGATCAAGTAAGACATAGGATTTAAACAGACTTTCATGTGCTCTGCCAAAAAATCTCAGTGTTTGACCTTTGATTTTGATTTCACAAATGGTTTCAATCATACACTTAGAAACTGCCTTTCACTGCTCACAGTCCATGTATGAAGTCTAATGCCCTTTAAATACTCTTTGGTCAAAGAGTTGTCTGCTCATGCTGTTTCTTTCTTTTAAGAATCTGACACTTAATCTTTTAAATACAGGGCTGAAATGAAAAAAAGAAAAGAAAAGACATCATCGTAAAGATACCAGGGTAATCAGGAAGAACAGGCTTTGAAATTTCCTTTCACCTACTTTTTTTTTAGTTCTCATGAGATAGAGAGAAACGTGAGTCATAGCCAAAAGAGATATTTTTGTGGCTCTTTCAAGAAAGTTTTTCATACAGCCATTCTCGCAGCTCATTCAGTTCCTTTTTAAGCTAGCAGAGAAGTAGGGCACATACTGGTGAAAGATAAATTCTATCTCAAACCTTTAGTTGATTTTTTAAAGCATGAAACTGTTATTATTTAGTTTTTATCCGTGGGACATACCAAGTTTTGTTTTTGGAAATAAAGTTTAAAACTGAATTCTATAATCAGATGTGCAGGAGAAACCTCAGTCTTTCTGTGTTTCTTACTCTGGTTTGGGGCCGAGATGCAGCTGTGTGGAGTCCTCTGGGTTTCATAATGGAACTAATCATCTCATTTGCTTGTGTTGTTCCCCTGTGTTTCTGCAGTTGACTAAGTTGTGCCAGATCTGAGTGTAAACCAGTGTTCTCACTCCCCTGTTCTGCATTTAAACTCTACACTGTGCTTCAGGCTGAGTATAAATGATATTGACTATCATATATCCATCTGTGTTTGTCAGGGTATGCTTTACTCAGTTCTCATCCCTATGTATTTTTCAGAATAATGCATGTGTATGAAAATGCAGAGAGAAGGAAAGTGTGTGTGAGAGAGGGACAGAGCCAACAGGAAACTGGAATCAATTAAGCCCTCCACCCTGTGTGTCCACTGTGGATACTGCTGGCGTACCCAAGCATACAAGCCCCTAACCTCAGGCTCTCCAAGCCAACCCCATTTCTCAAAGGCTAGTCTCTCATAGCTGCCCGCACTGTTTTGTCAGCTCTTTCTATGTCCCAACATTATGTCTCTATTGTGTGACCATGGTGTATGGAAACTCTTTTGGTGCATGTTTAATAGTGCTGGTTTGCATTTTGTTTGCCTTGTGTGCTTATACGCTATTTGAAATCCAGTAAAATGAAATGGCTTTCCCAGAATCAATGTTTTATGAGTCCTCATTCCCCGATTCCAAGACTTTTTCACCAAACCTTGACCACTGTTGGCACTCTTCCTGGGTACATCCACTATCTGTTTAGATATCTCTGCTTCTGCACTGTTACATGAGTGATCAAACTCTTGATGGCTTCATTAACTAAGCTGCCTTGCAGATGAACCCACAATAGTATCAGAATTGGCAAATGCTGGATGTGTTACTTACTTCTCATTGACATTTCTGGCCCTGTGCTTGACCACCATCCAGGCTGTTCAGTTCCTCCAGCAAATTGTGAGACTAAAATAATGAAAAAGTGGACAGAATGGTTTCCAGATGAAAAACATAACCATCAGAGGGGGAAAGGCTATTAATATATTTAACATGTGACCTCAATAATACAGCCTTTCTGAAATCAAAGCAATCAAGGTTGAGCGTGCATATGTTTGGCTTAAAGTGATGTTTCAATGAGACAAGAGATCAGAATGAGGTCAGCTCAACACTTAGCTGAGTGGCTACATTTATGAAAAACTTCTGAAATGCTATATTTAACAAGAGATTAACAAATAAAAAGGAAAATGTGTCTTTGTTCTCAGGGGGTTATACTTTGTCCACATTCTTGTAATGTTATTTTGTATTAACATGTTACAATGGCATATTAACTACACTGTTTATTTTTCATGTGATTTATGGCTCTCAACTGTTAAAAGCTTATGTGTTAAAAGTGACAGTGTATGGTGGAATCATATTTCCTGTGTGGGAGTTTACCCATACAGTAAACGTTATGTATATTGTAGACACCTTCACTGTGGGTATATTAATTCCACTCTTAAAATGAGTAATGATTACAATGAATGGGTTTTTTCCTCTGTGCTCGTTCAAATGATTGTTAAAGCTATGACCTTTAGAATTGACTTGGGATGGACTGGCGAGACTATGCGTTCAAGATTAGATCAATGTTCAACTCCCACACTGGTACGCATGCTCGGCTGAAGGAACAGAACAGTGGAAAATTTGTTTTGATATTTGTTTTTTAACTTGTGTGTGTGTGTGTGTGTGTGTGTGTGTGTGTGTGTGTGTGTGTGTCTAATATCCATTCCATTCAGCCATTCTAGCAGGCCTGCAACAGGGCAATGTAGATCAAACACAAGACAAAGTTCTTCCTTACTGTGGTTTATAAATGATCTGTAAGAAAGCTGTGGTAGAGAGTAAGATGTCCAGTGTTAATGTTCATTAATGCAATATCCCAAAGTGCCAGCATCCTGGCACACAGAGCTCAAAAGCAAGCTGGTGTAAAAACATTGACCTTTCCTAATTTGTTGTACTGTTGTTAATTACAGTTGTTTGACAAGTTCTGTCTCACTGTTATTTAGTCGAGGACAGAGCAAGCACACACTTGTGGTTTACAGTTAAACAGTTTTGACTACAGAGGGAAGAGAGGGAGAGAAAGCCATGCTAGGATAACCCTAGCTAAACGAAGGCTGGGCTTGTGTTTGTAAAAGTCATGGACATAATTTATCAGGGATGAAATGGAATCATGCTCGGCGCCCTGGAAATGTCTTAACTTCGACAAGACTCTCCCAGCCATATTAAATGCACCCTGCTATTCCAGTTTAATGGAGTGATGGATGAAAATGTTCCTGCTTGTTTATGAAATCTGACGCAAGGCATCTGCTAGAGTGTGATAGGGCCCCTGCCCACCAGTGTTAGCCTCCCTTTTAAATTTATATCTTCCTAACTGAAAGACATTTCAAGTGACTGAGCTCTGATAAGGCAACAGGAAAAGCCTTGTTAAACTAATTTGGAATTGAGATGTTTCTTGCTTTCAATAAGAGCTTTGGCCTTGAACTCCTCATTAAAGAGGCCATATTTAAAAGAGAACACATTTCATTGCTCTCTTTCATTAATGCTAATCCCTGTGCCTGCCCATGAGCTCAACTACGCAATCCCACATATATAAATCATCGTCTTTCCCAATATCCCATCTGTGGTAGACAGATCCAAGACAACATTCTTGCTGTGAACGGAAATGAGCAAGAAAGTTCCAGTTTTACACCTAACCTAAAAGCAAAGCAGAGTTGGACAACATATTGTACAGTTTTGTACATTGCACAAAACTCAGACTTTAAAGGGTGATATAATTATAAGCTGCACTAAGATAAGCTTGTTTAGCTGAAGGGAATATGTCTCTCGCTTCATGTTCTTTTTTGGCTCTTGGAGCAACAGTACAGGAAACATCTGGAAGTGGATCAGCAGTTGTCTGCTGGGAGAGTCTGGATGACTGTGAGTTTGGGCTATGCCTCTAGACTGCTCTATGTACAGGGAAGTGCATGGACTTTGTCGAGGTCTTGTAAGAGACCCCGCACAAACAAATACTGTCATGAAGCAAAACAGCCACAAGAATGAGATCCTTGAAGCAACTTGTAATTGCCATCTGATCATTTTTATGTGGTATAAATATGGTTGCAGTGCAAAGTGAAATATGTTGGCCATGGACGGAGCATGAGGTTAGATTTTCTTCTATGGGTTAAGAAGACCGCAGATGTTTACTGTTTCTGTGGTGATTATGGGTTGAAGAAGCAATCTTTTTGTTCTCTCTGTTTTCACACACCATGGCCCTGATTTAATAATGGTTTTCTTCTGTAAAACACGTGCAAAATTGACAAAAATGTGCTAGCGGATATATGAACAGAGTACTGTGTCTTTGTGATCAAAATGATCAAAACAGGGTGCATTGCTGTTATTATAGGGTGCATTGCTGTTTATCTTAATGAATATCCAATTTGGATGTTTCTGTTTAAAGGTGCAACATACAGGCTAGAGTCAATGCAAATAAACTTATCACCCACAATATGATTTACTAAATCTGAAAGCCCCTTCAGGAATGGTGATTTTGTGCATCCAGAAATTATGTACGACATGTGCATACTGTATATCTGATTATCCCTGATAAAGACAAAATGATCCATCCATCTATTGTCTGTACCACTTATCCTACACAGGGTCACAGGGGTAGCCTGTAGCCTATCCCAGGGGACTTGGGGAACAAGCTAGGGGACACCTTGGACAGGGTGCCAACTCATCACAGAGCACAATCACACACACCCATTCATACACTATGGACAATTGAGATACCAATCAGCCTACAGCACATGTCTTTGGACCGGGGGAGGAAACCAGAGTATCTGGAGGAAACCCCCGAAGCACGGGGAGAACATGCAAACTCTGCACACACAGGGCGGTGGCGGGACTTGAACCCCCAACCCTGGAGGTGTGAGGCAAACGTGTTAATATACAGTACATTTCCCATCACTTCCAACCCAACATCCCTGATACAACCCTGACTGTGATTTACATTTACACGACTGTCAGGGTGACTCACAGCAGCTGAAGAGCATCATATTATAGACTGTGTTCTCTACTGACTCAACAGAAATAACTAAAAATTCATCCTACGCAGTGTAGCCTTAATGTAACAGTGGGAAAGCTGACCTCAGATGTTTACCACACATTCACACCTCCAATGCCACTGTGAAACTATGAAGAGCTTTCATTCACATGCATCCTACCATATGAACAGACCAAACATATTTTATTTTGTGTCCATATTGTAAGTTTAAATTTTTTTTTTTTTTAAGTATCTCACTGCCTTTATAATTGGTCTTATTTTGAAAGCACAATTCTATATTCCAAGTCTCACAAAGATCTGAAATTGAAACGGCTATGTAGTACAAATAGACACAAAACTTATTTACATGTTGTTTTCTACCCCTACTTTGTATGTACCCCATGCACATTTAAATTAGCACACATTATTTAGGATCTCAGGGCCTAACTGTATGCCACACACATATGCAGTTCTTTCCATTTCACTCATGCTCATAAAACTCCATAAACCCTTCACACTTTGAGTCACATGGATTTAGGAACCCCGCTAATCTCTAACTCCCCCTCACATGTGCATTCATGCATCCCACAAATATCTCCCTCAGTCTGACACACACAGCTAGATTCCCGCAGCTCACGCTCTCACCCTGCAACTACAACCTGGTTTCTACTCAGCTCTCAAAACGAATATTTGTTTCTCCTTTTTAATAAACCAAACTTTATTTCAGCCTTCTAATATGAGTAGAGAAGTAAAGAAAAACTAAAAAAAAAGGTATCAACCAAGACAAGCAGTTAGAGGAAGTCCTGGTTAAGGAGATGGTAAGAAGGAAAAAAAGAAAGATAGAAAGAAGAGAGAGAGAGAGAAAATAAGACAGACTGAGGGAGAAGTGAGTTAGGAGGAGGAGAAATCCATTAGGGAGAAAGTGTGTAGTCATGCTGCAGGAATGCTGGAGGGGAGATGGCTGGCGTGACTGCCGCCATTTTTCACAGCCTTAATCAGAGACACCTGTCAGTGAGCAAGGCGGAGGAGTGAAGTGGGATAGTGTAGAGGGGGCAGAAGTGGAGCTGGAGGGCCTGCTGTGCTTGGTGGAGCTGGAGTCCACATTAGGTTTATTTATTTTTCTTTAACAGTAAAGAGTGAGAGGGTAGAGAGAAAAAGAGAGAATCTCTAGAAAAAGAGAGCTCTCTAAAGGGGGCAGGGTGAGCCTTCCATCCTTCCTTCCTTCCTTCCTGCTGTGCTACTGGCATTCAGCAGGATGTACTGTATGACCATCTCCTTGTCATGGTATAATTTCACTAGTCATGGTGTAATCTCATACTCATCTGAAATTACTGCCATTTCTGCCAAGGCTACTTTGATATACTACTATATACTTCCCAAACACAGTTACGCCATCAAAGTGTGATCAAAGCGCTTTATCTTTAGTGGGGGTGTTTATTATGTTGTTTGTATAGCCACATATTAGAGTGTATTAGAGCTCTACATATCATACACACCCAATGAACAAACCTCTACTTGCATTTCTGAATATGACCGCATCTTCTATATGTCTGAACAGTGGTAGCATAGTGGTTAAGACATTGGGTTACTGATCAGAAGTTTATGAGCTTAAACCCCAGACCTGCCAAGCCACCACTGTTGGGCCCTTGAGCAAGGCCCTTAACCCTGAACTGCTCAGATATATAATTGAAAATAAAAGTAAGTCACTCTGGATAAGGGTGTCTGCCAAATGCCATAAATGATATTAAAATTGGGTGATGTCACTGTGCTCCTTTGTCAGCATAAGGATGCATTTATTTATGTTTGTGTGGATACATAATAGAAACCCAAGGGAGGGAAGCATCACCACAGAAAGATATGTAAACATCGGCACAGGAAGACTGGCTCCGTTTAAATAGGACAAACATTTATGCAATAGAGTGAAGGTGAAATAAGCAAGCTTCTAGTTTGTTTATGTCCACTGAAAGTGTATTGTGGAATGGGTTTGGTCTGCCATGGAAACTTTTAATGAGCTTACTAATGTTTCTTCATTTGTTCCAACCAAAACTTCCTTCTTCATGGAGTTTGCAAAGTGTTTCACAGTACATTTATTTACATTTATGCATTTGGCAAGCACTTTTATACAAAATAATCCAAGCATACTGCTCAGCAATTGAGAGTCAAGGGCCTTGCCCAAGCTTCCAGCAGTGACTCTCTAGTAGGCCTGGGAGTAGAACTCACAAGTTAGTAGCACAGACCCATAAGCACTGAACCAGCACTGCTGCTAAAGTAAGCTCTGATAAGAATACTGATGTCAGGTGCTGATTCACTCAGCGACTGCTGGAAGGAGAGGGCTTGGACGGGGATCAGACACTTGGCTCGGAACCCATTTTCCATAATATATTCTTCTCGAATGGACAATATGCACTAGATAAAATGCAGATGATGATGGATACTGAAATAATGTAAGCCATTGATGAATCAATAAATTGTGAACAAAGATCTAGTCAGAACTAAAAGGAAGTCAATATAGCAACTATTTCACGTGTACCTATTAATGATTAGCAAGTATTTAGTAAATTAGGTTACTGCTATACCAAACACTTTTGCCTACAAAAAAAATATATATATATATTTTATTTTATTCTCCTTCAAATGTAATAAGGTTAAAAGCCCTTAAACTCCTAGTACCCATTGATCTGCATATTGGGGTGTAAAACAATTCCACAATCGGTTTCTGTATCTGCATTTGTTTAGTGCTCCAAATATTCATATCTGTATCTGTATTCAAATGAACAATTGAAGTGGGTGTGGCCTAGACCAGAAGGGATATGTGCTTATGCAGCTTTTATTTCTGTTTTTACCCGATCCCAATATTTTCTGACCAATTAAGCTGGTTCTATTTCTCGAAATATAGGCCTAAACAAACTAGTAACCTAATTTAAACCACCGCAACACTTACCAGGCAGTTACTAAGGATAAATGAATAAATGCTTTAAGTTAAAGTATAAACCTCCTGCCCTCATAGCCTTTCTGGCTAATGAAAAACAATAATGTGCCTCCTATTCATATCTGTATTTAGAACACATTATCTGTTCATTCAGAATAAACTATTTTGCATTTTGTTACATATTTACTATATACCTTTAATTAGTCTTACTGTGGTTTCTGAATAATTCATATTGGGTATTAAATACTATGCTGAATAATAACTATAGTATACAAATATAAAAATATAAGTATAAGCATAGTACTGTTTTGGAGGCTGTGATGACACATTCTGATGTTTTCGGTGTTTACCGAGACCACAGCAAGTGTGATCAATCCTGACCAAAGAGTACATGTTTGTGTTCTATTTTGGTCTTTCAGAACTCCCCTCTGTTTTCATTTCCTGTGCACATGACCTTATCTCATGGTTAATGTTGGTTACTGTAGTCCCTCATCTGTCTGACAGCCCCCACATGTCTGGTTATGTGGTTATATGTCTAATTTCTTCATGTATTTAAAACATAGCCCTGTCCTTTCTCCTCACATATCCTCTGTTATCAGGCCTTGAGTGCAGGCTGACACTACCCTGACCTCCTTTTTTTTTTTTTTTGACCTCCATAGACCAAAGCTCAGAACCACTGTGGCCCAATCCTGCTGGGATTATTTATCAGCAAATCTCCCTATTGCTAAACACACTCTGTGGCTTTTGTCACATTCTAAGAGCCAAATGCAAATGCAGTGAAATTCCAGTCCATTTCAGTTGTGTCAATATATGATTGGCATGGGTGGTTATCAATCATATTTAATCAAATTAAAAGTTATCAAGAAGAGAGATTTCCCCAGGAGCAGGGGGCTTTCGTGGTACTTTCCGAGACTCTCTTATTCCTCTGCTGGCAGAACTGTCTGGTGTCGGATTGTTTACTTACTGCTGAGCGCCGTCACTATGAGTCATCCAGTGAACCTGGTCCTTTAGAGAGTTCAACAGTCAACTTTAAAGTTTCACAATGCATGCTGGTCTCTGAGGGCTCTCTCTCTCTCTCTCTCTCTCTCTCTCTCTCTCTCTCTCTCTGTTTATCTGGGACCCAACTCTATGGGCAGAGTGTCAGTAAAACCTCTGCCTATTGTTTGTGTTTGTAAAGATTAGAACTTCTCAAGCACAAGTAATTTGGCTGCTTAATTGTGTAACATTTTTTCCCATTCTTTTTCTTTTCTTTTTAGCAGACAGGTGACAACACCCTTGTGGTTCAGCATGTGTAAGGTAGTAAGTGTGACACCTTGCTTTCTACTTTCTTTGGTCTGAGCAGACCATATGCCAGGAAGTGAAGTCATTTCCTGCCCCAGGGTGGAAAGTTACCTCAGCGTAGAAGACCCCTAGATTTTTCTCCTTCTTTTGTATATTATTGCATGTGAAAAGACATGAAAATTCCAGGTGACATTTAAAGATGTTCTGAAACCAAGATTGTGGTGTTATTGAAAACCACACTATGTAAAGTTAGAGTACAGGGATGCCCAAAACCAGTGCAGTAAAAATATAATACAGAACAATATATTGTATTTGTAGTTTTTATGGTTTGATTTTTTTTTTTTTACTGCACTTTATTCTGAAGGCCTTAATAATTAACCTGGAGTTGTACACCAATGGTGAATGTACATAGTGATGATTAACTCATTGAGGCTAAAGTCTGCTTTTCAGCAGAAAACTTTTAAAAAACCAACTATATTAAGCACAAATGAGACATATTAAATCTAAGTATAAAATAGCCAATATAATTAAAAAGCTTCAACTAAAAATAAAATAACCTAGCTTGCTAAAAGTGACCTAAACAGAGTAATGGTAAAAGAGTTTAAGAGTCATTTGACATTAGTAATGAGGAAATTGAAACATTAAAATTTGACCTATGATGCAATAATCTATGCTGATTTACTTCTAAAGGTTAGGACAGACCAAATAGAATGGTAAACTATATCAGTAACTTTTTCCAAGTACTTTAAAATGAAAACATGGTATGTTGTCTTAGCAGTAACAAAAAAACTATGCACTGTGCTATAAAGCCTTTAAGTGACTTTAAGTCACTACTGAAAAGGCAGCACTCAATAAATTGTGTCCTTAATCACAAATTCTCACAAGGCGTTTAAGTAGAAATGATATCAAAATAAAAGAGGCAAAGTCCATGTGAGCTTTCCTTTTGTCTTTAAGCAAACACAGTATGACTCAAATTGTATTTGCGCTGATGTGGCTGTTGCTGTGCTTAGACTGAGACATGACTGACCCAGTATAGTCATCCTATAGAAAGGGACAAATGATTTCTTTTGACACAGTGATTGTTAGTAAGCATTGTTTTAGTTTTTGTCAGGTCTTTATGATGCATATAGCTCCTGGAGGCCTGAGAAATCTGTTCTTAGTCAGTGAGTGAATGACAGCAGTCTAATGTACTGTAGGTTTTTGAGCCCAGCCAAATTACACCATTTAATTCCAAACCATCAGTCTTCAGTTAAATGCTGTCAAATGTTAGGACCATTCTTATTATACCTTCCCCAACACCATTCATGACTTTTTAGCATTCTGCAACATTCTTTGAAAGGTCTTAAAGCAACTAATAAAACAAATAAACATATAAACAAATACTTAAAGGTTCTATTCAAATGCAATTCTATTCTATTCATTTCAATCATGTCAGTGGCTTATAGGGATAGAGTGTGCGCATATTTTATATATATATATATATATATATATATATATATATATATATATATATATATATATATATATGTGAGAGCGAGTGTGTGAGAAAGAGAGAGAGAGAGGTGGCAAAACAGGAGAAAATAACCTCAAAACATCCTGCCCCATTTCTAAAAATCTCTCTCAGTGGAACATGCAGAGGTGTTAAGAGCATAAATTTTCACTGCACATACATGTGCATACAGTTGCAGCCCACAGAAAGCATACGCATATGCATTTAACCCTTTCCATACCCACACCGGAATCTCCAACTCACTTTAATAAAACATGAACAACACCTACTAACTGTTTAGGAGTACTCTGTTTACAGGAAGCAGTTTCTCTTTAATTCTGCTGAACCTTTACTGTTCCATCCAAAAAATTATATCAAAGCATACTGTATGAATGCCTGTCTCAACTTTCCACCATGTAGCATTGTGTTCAGTCTGACCAATGTGGAATTATCAGAGCTCATGCTCTCTGTGTACATGGACAGAGACAGAGGCTACATTTGTTTTTGTTGTTTTGCAATAAATTCTGTTGATAATGGGCTGTAATGTCTTTTGTCTCGTCTTGCAGTTTTCATTACTAAATCACAGAAAAAGATGTAAGGTTTGGGGTTTAACCACTAACACCCTTCCTAGTTGGCCTAGCAAACATTGCACTCTCTGGTCCCTTGTGTTTGTTCATGAGGGTGATTACGGGAAAGGCCAGGATAAGTGGGTTTAAATAGAGCCAGAGTGGCTTCCTCTGGGAATGGGTTAATGATATAAGGAGCCTAAAAACAAACCCTAGGAAACAAGCAGTACTTTTACAAAAGTTATTCAAGCTGCAACTTCTTTAATGTCATAAATGTTGTTTTACAAACAAAAACTTGTTTTACATTTTGAGCGCTTCATCATGGAAAATTGTGTGTTTCGCAACCGCTAGTATATGTTTTAGTACTGCAAGTGTTTTAATGTTGGAACAGCAGACAGGTCCAGGTATGCCAGGAGGTATGGGTGTATAGGCAGGCTAGTGTTCAGGAGGGGGGAGGAGGTTAAATTGGTTTGGCTCTAACTGTAATACAAATGCTAATAAAGAAAGCAGCCAAATTACCAAAGCTAAAATAATTTCCTGTAGTGATGCTTAAAATCAGCTATTTCTGACTTTCCTTGTTTGTTTTGGTGGGGGAAGGGGTGCAGGGGTAGAAGGGGTCTGTGGACAAGTAATCCTCCCGTAAAAAAGTGACTTATTTATGAATTCCAGCCCTCGGTTCCCCCCTCCCTTCTCCCCCTGCAGGCCTCGGGAGAGAGCACAAGCCTGCCAGAAATCATTGGCTGATGTTTACAGGACTGGATTGGCTATTTCCCATGGTGCCCTGTGATATCTTATTTATATAAGGCCCGATATGGGAGAACTGAAGGGTTTATTTTGGGATATTCCCCATAGATGGATTTGATTCCTCCAACTGGAGCAATTTCCTAAATACGTGCCACCCTCCAGGTTCTGGAGTGTGCTTACGGTCAATGGCCAGAGTTTAATACTTCACAAATGTAGCAGATATGTCTTCATTCCATTTAGGAAACACAGCTGTAAGGTCATTGGTGAACGTACAACAGTGCAATTGGACCAACCTGCTGTTACGAAAAGGAAAAAGTATTGCTGACTTTTGTCCACAAATCATGATGTTACCACAGTTCTCAGTAGATGTGTTACTTTTGATTTCAAGAGCTGGAAAATGTGCACATGCCAGAGAACATTTGGTGCAAAAAAATACAATATCTAGTCATTGGATCTTGTTTCCTATATGTTTGAGCACTGAAGCAGAAATAAACAAAAACAGAACATATTTTCAGCATTAAAGCAGCCATCTGGCTTTTATAACACCTTGCGTCATGGTGCGTGGCTCTTGCTGCCACTCCCAGCCTTCCCCCACCTAATAGTCTGCTGCTCTTTCATTTTACTGGGTTCTCTCATGGCGTGTAATCCATGACAGACCCATAGTGGGAAGTATGTTCTGCCTAAAAAAATCATTGAACTAATGAGCACAGCGTTACTGTGGAGGGAATTTTGGGAAAGAGCTATGTGCTTCCTGGCTACGTCAACACTCAAGCCCAGATGTGCACTGGCACAGAGGTGTGAGTACGTTATAATGCTTGTGTGTTTATGCTTGTCTTGCTCATTGAGAAACTTTAACAGCCCCATCTCGAGCATAGAGTTGTTACTTCCAAGTTAGGAAGTGGAGGAGGTTAAAGTGGCATCTCCCCAGCAATTACATCTGTAGCAGTGCTTTTTAGGCCTCTGTTAGCTTGTGTTTCTCATCCAGCAAATTTATGAGGCCTGGATGGATTCATTATGATTGGCTTGAAAACACCAATTTTCCCCAAATGCATTGGGCAGCACTACTCCAACTATTTCAAACTGAAATGGATCTCAGATTAAATGTTTACTCAGTTTTCCCTTGGGCCTGCACTCATTCAGCTGGGTTACAGTGTATTTATGTCATATTGGCATGAAGTGAAATATCCAATTTTATGTCATTTTATGTAAATGGCGCACTTATGTCAAAATGGTCTGCTTCTATAATCTTTGAACATAAAGAATAATACTGTATGCATTTTCTGTTTGTATGTTGAAGATGCCATCCAAACATTCCTTTATATTATTTATACTTAAGTGGTTAAACACATTCAGGAGTTTCTCATCTCATCTCTACCACTCCACTGCTCTCTCTGTCCAGCAGCTTCATAGACAGATCTGTAATGTGGAGCGGTTCAATCCCAGCTGAATTTCCTCTAAAGCCGGGTGCACACTGCGATCTTTAATAGTCCTTTGCGACTGTTGCTTGTCAGACAGTACAAGCGTGATCCCCACTGTAACCCATGTCACACTGTAGTATCTCAGTTGTCATTAATGTCAGACTGTATGACAGTCAAGACGCGAAAAATGGATGCATGCAAGAAGACTCATATGGTGTAGGAGAAGCCACACTACAGGACTGTGCCTCAAATCTTTTGACACTGCCAGAATGTAATCGGAGGAAAAATTTGATCACAACGGCCGTTAATTGGCTGTTGGGGAACATGTCAAACTAGCAATCAAAGACTACAGGTTTTGGCCTAGGATTAAAGCAATCTTTGAGGATTCTCAAAATTTGTCTCAGATGAAGAAATCATGGCCAAAATCGTACAGTGTGAACCCATCTTAACATTGTTCTGTGTTTATGTTTAGCTGCATTAATCCAATAAAAACCAGCTATGAGAAGTACTCACTGTTGGCTCACTTACTGAGGAAATGTAATCTGGTACTGATTACAAATTAAACAACATAAAGATTTAATTACATGTCATCAGAAGTGTTTTCTTTTAGACTATTTTTTTCTTCTAGAACTTCTGATCTCATTGGTTTATGTGGTTTCATTATATGTCTGTGTAGAACTGGTCTATTAAAAGTTTAAAAATAGGAAGAGGAACATCATGCACTTCTCATTTAATTGCTAAGAAAAAGACAAACAAAGCGATCTTTTATAAGCAAAATCTTTCAATATTTCAAGATCAGGGAGAAAAACTATGCCCCCCCCCCCCCCAAAAAAAAAAAAAAAACACGAATGAATGCATGAATGCATGAATACACACATTGTTTTACAATAACCAAAGCTCACCTTTCTAAGACAAAACTCTAAACACCTTTCATTAGAGTCCACTCTCAATACAAATTCCTAACACATCTAACACAGATTCAGCATTTATATTCAGGATAAACTCTACTTATATTTTTTGGGAACACTAAGAAATAGAATGTGTACATTTACAAATCCATGAAAGAACACTGACATAACCAGGACAAACACTACCAAGATATTCTCTACATTTCTGTATCTTACTCTACAGAATGAGAAAAGGGAAGTCAAAATGTCAGTTTCTATAAAGTTTCTATAAAGAATATGATGCAAGGACACAGAGACAGACTTTGGGGTATAGGAAAGTGTGATATATGTATGGATTATCCTTATGTAGAAATGACACACACATATTCTGTGTATGAAATGACTACACCCACCATCTCAGTGAACCTCCAAACAGGACAACTGGACATCAATATATGCATGAATAAAACAATAATGAAAGCCTGATTTACAGTGGCAAGGATTGACAGAAACAGAGGGAATGAAAGAAGAGAGAATAGAGATTAGGAGAGGTAGAAAAAGAGCTACAGATGGTAGAAGAGGAGTGAAGTAAGAGCTCTTTGTCAAGGAACCAAACAAATGAAATGCTTAAATACTAGTTGACTATGTTATGTCTGATGTAGAAAAATTCATTTGCTGAATAAAAACAGCCATGCAGAGTTGCTTTCTTTAAAAGTAGACCAATATTCTTTTGTATTGTATGTGATCATAATGTTTGAGGGTCACAAGGTGCCTCAAGCCTATCCCAGCAGACAGGGTGTCCAGGGGGACAGACAAACTTTCTGTGTGTAGTGTCTAGGGTAGGAGCAGAATAGGGCAGCCCTCAAGAGGTCTGACTGTGCACACTGTGAACGCCTTAAAATTAGGCAGCTCCGTTCGCGGCTCCGTTCTCTTCTCTGCCAAAGGGAGTTGGGTTTCAGAATCCTGTGGATCTGGGCAGGCCGACTCAGGCCCTGGGGATGGATCTGCAAGAGCAATCAAAGATGAGCACTGCTCTATCTCTTGCTCTGGTTTCTGGGTCCGGCTCTTCACCAGATTTTCAAGCTCACTTAGCGACTCCTCCTTCTGCTATGGAAAGCCAAAAAAAAAGACCCTCTCTGACTCCGAGGAGCCAGAAGGGGGTGCCAAAAATGGAGAGCAGCTCTCAAGCATATAAAGAGCTGCTTGAAGTGATTATTAAGGCAGTTGAAAAACTAAATCTAGACTGGCCCAGGGAAGAGGAAGTGGCCCATAGAAAGCTGGACAAGCACTTTCTCCAGCTCCAGCTTTCTCCACTTTCTTCTATTAAATCTCCCTCATACAACAGAAAACTCCTCCTTTTTCCAGAAGTGCATGATGAAATATCACGCTTCTGGGGAAAAACATCCACTAGCCATACTTATAACCCCATGATGTCTGATCATTCGGCCATTGTGGGGAATGAATGGCACAGCTATTTAGCTATGCCGAAGGTGGAGGAGGCGCTTGTGAACTACCTCTCCCCATCAACGGCAGGTAATTTAGGGGTTGGTGGGCAAGGCCTATGTGGCAGCGGGTCTCGCTTGTGGGTCACTGCATACAATGGCAGTGTTGCAGGCCTACCAAGCAGACCTGCTGAGTGAGGTCGATATATGGCGGCATTCAGCCAGTTTCTTCTGAGGGGCCACGGAGGGACATATCAGGGGACGTGAGGCCCATCTGCAGATCATGCATACCTTCCTTGGGACCTTTCTCTTGTCCTGGAAGGTCTGTCAGGAGTACCATTTGTGCCCTTAGATTCAGGCCCAAAGAAGCTTCTGACTCTAAAGGTAGCTCTTCTGCTGGCCCTGACGTCTCTCAAGTGAGTAGGAGATCTACAAGCTCTCACAGGATGTGTGTGCGCTGCGGTGGGTTGGTCTACACCACACGCATTCATTCGATATTACAGCCTGGATATACATTCCACCCCGGGCTCGAGTGTCTTGTAGTGACCCTCGGGCTCAGATCTTTTGAACAGGCCATGCCTTCAGTATGCCAGAGTGGATATTCTCATTCCCACAGCGTGAAGCTCACACAATGTTGAGTTCCTTTTGAAAAGGAACGTGTGGGTTCCGCATGTAACCCTGTTCCCTGAGAAGGGAATGAGACGTTGCATAGCTTTGTCAAATAGGGCATGCCTGTGGATTGCGTCTTCGCTTCAGATTATAGAGAATAGAGGCTGATGGCACGGTTCACAGGTGCTGTTTTTATATCACACAATGCGCTTAATTGCCACTTCACCTGATCACAGCAGACCTATAAATAGGCATGATGTTACACAAGCTTCAGATACTGGTCACACGCAACGGCGCTTCCCACATTGTGAATTGTGAATTTCTCACAAAAATTCACAAAAATGTTTTCTCCCGCCTCCCAAAAACATGCCAGTAGGTGGATTAGCTATACTACATTTCCATAAATGTAAATAGGTGTGTTAATGTTTGTCTATGGTGTTTTATGATGGCCTGGTATCGCATCCCATCTCTGACTGCAAGTACTCATCTTACTGCAGTGGTGGTTTTTAAAATAGGGAAAGTACAGGTCTGTTATTGAGTATGTATCTGTGTATGTTCTGTTTTATCTATTTCATCTGTTGATCTGGCCACATGTTCTCAGTCTCTCCTCATCAGAGAAGTAAGCAAGTAAGTAAGTAAGTAAGAGCATCAAAAGAGTTTTCCAAAATCAAGTTGACAAAATTAGTGTCTACAATTGTCACACTAAAAAGCAGTTAAACTGCTAATTAGCTAGCTAAATTTCACTGCAGAAGGCGGTGACAGCTATCTAACTATGGGTATATAATTAAACAAACAGTTTTCAAAACAAAACATTTGTAATGGTTTTAATGGTTATAATGGGAATTGTATTGGTTTTAATGGAAACTGTAATGATCTCAGGGGTTTCTACTGGTAATTTGTTGCCTTCTATTGGTGTTGTGTCTAGTGGATACCATTAAGGACCAATAATGGTACTGGTACTGGTTTTAATGGTTAGCTGATGGTTTGTAATGGTATTTGTAGTGGAAACCATTAGAAGTTCTGTGACGGTTTCTATTGTTTTTTTTTTCCAGCAGGGTGTTAAGGACCAGGCTACTGACCACTACTGCATCTCTGAGTGCTCTGTCCCAATCATCATATGGTGAAGCCATGCAACCAGGTGGGACAAGCAAAGGATGCACTGTCCAATAAAACTTGAGCTATGTTGTTGTATTTCAAACACACCTGCCCATACAACCCTTGACTCCCAGTGAAGTGGTGAGCCCCAGGTGTGACCCAAAAAGCCTGTTGTCCAATGTTTGTCTTTGCGCTCATTTGAATCTGTCATAGGATCCCAGTGAAGCCATGTGTTCATGGAATTCTATTGACAGTATGTCTATCGGTTTTAAAACAAATCTGCACACAGGCCTCACTGTCCAGCAAAAGTAGTTTGTATTGCATGAAAGCAGTGCATGCTATTGCAGTGAGATATTTGATATTTTGGTTCACCAAAATATTGAATTTCACCAGGATTGCTAAAAAATAGAGAGACATTTGTAAACATTTCATTGCTGTGTTTTAATCAAATTTTTAAGGGAGGCTAGGATTCCTATGTAGTCATAAAGCAATCGCCTGTCGAACACAGAGTACAGATTACAGTCTGTTACTACCAAACACTGGAAGCAGTGGGGAGCCAACTGGTGGAACAGGAACATAGGAGCTTCTCAGCTTACAAGAGCATCTCATAAGAGAGAGAGCAGATGAATCCCTTTCATATGAACTTTAGCTTCAGGCTCCAGGGTTCAATACCAGTGCTGCAGTAGTTTCAACTGTGGCTGATCTCAATAAGTCCTTTTGTATGACATAGTAACCCTTGTTAAAAAGTATGATTCTTCTGCTGAAATTTAATTTAGATCACATTTTACTATAAAGTTTTTCAAGCCTTACATGTATGCATCAGTTTTGGAAGGATTTTCTAGGAGATCTTCCCCTGAAGCTAATGACGCATCCTGCAGATAAAGTGCTTATCTTATTAATTACACTTATCTCCAGTCTTGGCCTTTCACTAAATATGGCCTAATTTCTGTATGACTCTGTTTAGCATGAATGGTGTGATATAACTCATGATATAAATGTAATACTCTCATGCACTTTTTAAAAACTTTTGTTTAGTAAAAACAAAGATTTAAACTTTGTGTAGACTAGTATTTGAATGGATATAGTTCTACTTGTACAAAAATATTTATGTTTTTTATGACTCAAAAACTGATTGATTTCTTTTCCAGTTTAAATTTGTTCATATCCATAGACTGACATTTATTTCAGCAAATGGTTTGTAAGGAGCCCGTAATATGATCACTATTTTATCTTTACCTTTTGGGGCATTTGTTGACTCTATTTATTTATTTAATAATCTATGTAGCACAATTTAAGCCCATTGTAAGCTGAGAGTGCAATTGTTTAACTAAAATCAGTTTTCGGCCTAATGAGCAGTAGCATCATCAAAGACCTATTCACTCATTTTGCTATTTATTCTATCACAGCTCATATTTCTGTAATAGGTTCCAGGATCTAGACTTGCATTGTTATAAACACACCAGAGTACAGATTTCAGTACCTTCCTGCTGACAATAAGCAGTTTTCTACACAATGATAGACTTTACTCTAGCTGATTATTAACTCAGGTTTTGGGTTTCTAAAGCTTCCTCTACTGGTTTAGTATTACATATAGAGTTACTTCCACATGTCTAATTGTCTTTGGCTCAATAAACTGAAGAATTTTAAATTTAGTTTTATTTTTAACCTATATTCAACATAATATTATATTAAACACTGACCACCAGAGACTTAGTGGATTTAGGAGATTTAGGAGGAATTTAAGAACAAGCAAAATTGAAATATGGAAATATTTACATTTAACAAATATACAACTGAACTACTATTAATCAGGGCTTTAGCAGTAAACTTTCAATCATAGTACATATGTGTTACTTATAAGTATAGAAGATCTTGTATAAGTATAAATCTTATATAAGATCTTATATAAGTATAAAAGATCTTGTTCTTTCGTTTTCTCTTAGTCACACTGCACATGACCACTTGTGTGATATTGTGCAACTTCCTCTGATTGAGAAAGTACTGCAGTTACCAAAAATGTCACTTCCAGACTAACAAATTTAGGTACTTTTTTTTAAATCCTGAAGCAGCAGAAAGACTCAAAACAATGACACATTGCTTGCATTTTATCCAATGTTTTGGGGGTAGTCAGTGGGTGGGGCGGTTGGGGGTTTGGGTTGCAATCCATTAGTATTATAAGAGTTTTTGTATAATTAATCTGACATGCCACAAATGATTTGCCAGGTTTATTTAAAGAACAAAACAGCTTTATGATGGAATAGAATAAATAGAATAGAATAAGTACAAGAAAAGGGGAGACTAAAAGAGAGAAATAAAATTAAGTAAAAACAAAATTCACACCAAATTGTTATAAATTAACATTCATTCAGTGTGTTTGTTAGAGTGTTTCAAAAACCTGCTGTTTCCACTCAAGTAATACAAAGTAATGCAAAACACTTCAGTGATGTCGACTTCTTGGCTGAAAGGGGCCCACGTATATATCCATATATATAATATATACATATTGCAAACATATGCTCTCAATGGTCAGCCAATCAAATCTTATTATGCACATCAGACCACTTTAATCTGACATTTTCATGAAAAGTGTCTCCTTACTGACAAGATTTCACTGACACTGTCACATAACCACTGATGTTACATGTCATCAGTTACATCTGAAGTTATGGCTTATCAAATGCATTTAACACAAGTTTGCCTATGATGTTCTTAACCATTACTTTACTATACATTTTCAGTGTGGTTTATCTCCTCTCCTCTCCTTCTTCCTTTCCTTTCCTTTCCTTTCCTTTCCTTTCCTTTTCTTTCCTTTCTAATCCTGTCTTTTCCTTATCTTTCCTTTCCTTAACCTTCCTTTGCTTTTCCTTTCCTTTCCTTTCCTTCTCTCCTCTTTATTCCACTCAATATATTCCAGCTGCTGAAGTTGTATTCCTCAGAGGAGTGTAAAATTTGAGCAGTGGGGAGGGTTTTTTGGCCCTAGATTCTTGCTTATATCATATCCAAACTTTTCTCCAGTGTTCCTCCTCCCACTGCTGTCCCTCTTTCTGGTTCTCTGGGTATTTATATTTGTTTAATTTGTGGTAAAGAGAAAGACAGAAAAAAGAGAGAAAGGTAGACGCAAAATGTGTGTGTGTGTGTGTGTGTGTGTGTGCGTGTGTGTGTGACATTGAGAGGGCATAGGTCTGTGGGGGAGTTCTGAATTTATTTCAGGGCAAAACTGACGCTCGTAGGGGTTCCTTTGAGGTCATGGGGTTCATACTTAAAGTTGCAGAAGTGTGTATATGTTTAACTCAATTCAAAATCTGTTTACAACTCATATTTCAATTAATTCTCTCAGATTTTATTTGATTTTCCCCATAGATTTTGATTTCAAAGTGACTAGAAACTCAAGAGTAAATACACACAGATGTTTCTAGTTTGCTACAGTAAGCAGAATATTAATATAATTATTACAATGAAGTTAACAACAAAGGCTGTGTTGAATGATTTGAATGATGAGTCAACAGCATCACTAAGACAGATTTGTTTCATGAGATTATTTGATGATCTAGAAACTGGCAGATATCCAGCTTGTGTGAACAGATGTGGCAACAAGTTATACATGTGTCATCTGATGTACAAGCTACAACATGTAATTGCACTTTTATGCTTTTTCACATGATCAGAATAAATCAATCTTTCTGGTTTTGTTTGAACTCTATATAACATTAAAATCACCTGCTTAATATTGTGCAGGTCCCCCTTGTGCTGCCAAAACAGCTCTGACCCGTCGAGACATGGACTCCATAAGACCTCTGAAGGTGTGCTGTGGTATCTGGCATAGAGACGTTAGTAGCAGATCCTTATAGTCCTGTAAGTTGTCAGGTGAAGTCTCCATGGATCAGACTTGTTTGTGCAGCACCTCTCACAGATGCTTGATCAGATTGAGATCTGGGGAATTTGAAGGCCAAGTCAACACAGTGAACGCTTTGTCATGTTCCTCAAAGCATTTTTCTTCCAACTTCCAATTTCTGCTTCCAGCACATCATCTTGGAGAACTGAAAGTTCACTTGCTGCATAATATAGGTGGCATTGTAATGAGATAATCAATGTTATTCACTTCACCTGACAATGGTTTTAATGTTATGGGTGATTGGTGTCTAAATAAATAAATAAATAAATACTATTGAAATAAAGGGTAAGTTTAGGCATAATATTATTATAGCTAATACACAGGTCACTGGAAATACCTCACAGTGTGTGAGAGTGGAAGTGCGGACATTTGGACATTTCCCCATGAGGAAAACATTTTTAAACAAAAGCTGCAGCTTTTACTTAAAAAAAAAAAAGAAGCAAAACAGCCAGGGTTAGAGTTACATTTAGCTGTAGCTATATCATTATAATTAGCTTCATTAATAATTATGTCAGTGGAAGGTCCTCACAAGGATATTAAGACATACTTGTTTGTGTTGCTTGTCTCACATGACCATCTGAATCAATATCTGTCAAAGGGAAGTGCAGAAGCGTCACCTGACACTTTTAGAACTGCTGAGTATGTCGCCCTGTAGCATTCACATGAACAATATATACACATACACACATTGGCTGTTGAGAGTGTGTCAGGGAGTTGGTGATGACAGTGTGTGCTCTGTAAGGTCAAAGTTTAGGCTAGGGAGGGCCAGTCAGATGCAGGGTGCTGATGGATAGCCTACAAGCTTGTGTGTGTGTGTGTGTGTGTGTATGTGTTGTTTGGACCTAGTCTCCTGTCTCCTTTTTCATTGTCTATCTCTGTCCTAAACAGGAACCTGTTCTGCATCATGAGTAGCCATGCACAGTGATAAATATCTGTTATATGACACACTGTTTACTTTTTATTTGCCCCCTCACACACACACACACACACACACACACACACACACACACACACACACACACTCACACAATCCTACTGCTGAGTCTGTATGTGTGGCTGACAAGTGTATAACTGAACAAGTTTTACATATTCAGCATGATTATTTTTTACTGTCTGACAAAAACGATCCACATAGACAGACAGGGAAAAAGGGTGAAATAAAAGATGCCATAACCTCATTTACAGCAATGTAGGCAATAGATAAGGAATAAAGTAATAAAGAGTAATAAACTGCCTACCACCAGAGAGAGAGAGAGAGAGAGAGAGAGAGCGAGAGAGAGCGAGAGAGAGCGAGAGAGAGAGGATCAAATTTTAATTAGTATGTAGCATTAGATATGTTATACCTTTAGAGTCATAAGATTTATAAGACAGATTTTCCTCTTTCCATTTAATATCTAGTTGATTCTTTCTTGCAGCGCTTTTTCAGAAACAAATCATGATAAATGCCAGTACATGCTGTTGCCTCCCACTTTCCCCTTAAACAAATCTTGAATCTTACAGAGCTAGTGATTCAATCTCTCTCTTTTAATACTAAGGAAGGGATGTTTCACACACTGGCTGAGTCAGCGTTTACTGTCTGATGAGCTGTAGGATTTCTAGTGAAAAGGCTACAGTAGACCAATATGTTGGTTTATTGATGGCAAGATGCATACACTGCCAACTGCTGTTGCCTTTGTGTACTGCATCCCTGTGTTCATGTTTATTGATGCACTTTACCACCAAGTCGTGTTTTTTTTTTTTTTTTTTGTAAATGAATAACCAGATTAACACACAATAAACTAGACTAGTCCAATTCCAACACAAACATAAGCACATGGACATGGACATGCTGTTGCCCTCTATGTTTAAGAATTAATCTACTTCAGTCTCAGATTTTTTAAATACTCTCAATATGCCTAGCCTATACTGATATAAAGATATTTAAGTGTTGGGTTAGTTAGGATAGAACATAAAGATGCCATTGTTTCACGACCTGGTTTATCAGTTGTTCTGTCATACAAATGGAGTAGTTTGTGTTATATGGGTCGGTGGCGGTTACATAAGATTGATGGACGGCCGATCGGTAGATAGCGTATCAGGATGTACTGAGCGCAGAGGATTTGCTGGAGAGAGGTGTGGATATGTGCCAGGTTTTAGGGCTATTGTAATTGAGTAAAGATGATAAGGAGGTCAAGTAGAGATAACTAACCTCAAATACAGGCCAAATGGTTTGGATAGATTATCTGTGTGAATTAGGCCCTCTTTACACTGGCGTGTTTTAGTTTTAAAATGGCAGGAATTGACAGGAAAAATTAGACAGGAATTGAAAGCAGATTGAAGCAGTTTATATATGCTTTTAGGGATCTGCACTGGACTATAAATAAAATGTTCAATGTGTTGATACAGTGGGTTGAAAGCCAATTTTTCCCTATTAAACCCATGGCTCAAATTGAGCATGTGTGTTTTATTAGTTTTACAGTTTTTCAGTTGATGGCGTCTGCTCTTCTGTTCACATCATGGAATGCTCTCACTGGTCTCTTCAGTACTAATAGACAGTCAGTAATGTGTCTTTTCTCCAGAACAGGACAGGTGTCCACACTGGAGGTGCCAGGACAGCCTCAGGTCTGGCTCCACTGCCATCCCGCTCTGGGTCAGAGGTTAATGGAGGTGAGCTGATCCTCACTCCCCCTGAATCTCACTGGATTTGGTAAACAGTGGTGCTGTCACAGCAGATTAATAATGAGACAGGAGCACTTCACAGGGGGCTAATGGCCTCTTAGCCAGCCATGAAACTACTTACCACCACAGAGAGAGACAGCAAGATAGAGACAGAAGGATAGAGACATAGCGTATGGCTCATAGGTTCACATACTAATTGCAGTACATAACATTAGATGCATCAGAAATAACATTCGAGTCATAAATTAACAAGAAAGGGTTTTCCGTTTCATTTCTAAATGACACTGCCTTGGAGCACTTTTTCAGAAACAAATCATGGTAAATGCCAGTACATGCTGTTGCCTCCTAATCTCCTCTATTTGGCATCTAGCTCTCTTGAAGCTACTCACACCCGCAAGGCTTCATCTTAAGGAAGCTATTGCATGCCACTCAAAACCCTGGCTACATCAGAACTTTCCAAGTCTACAGGTCCAAGCAGAGCAAAATTCTAGAAATGACACTTCATTTATGTATGAGAACGGTACATACACATAATCTCCTGTGATAGATACTTTAAACATTCAGAACATTCAGGCTCTACAGTAGGGCTTTACAGGCCCAGTCTCACCCATTCAACTGTAATATACACACACACATACTCACACACAGAGGGAGCTGTCAGTTGGCCAGCAGGGGGTCAAACCTTCTGCTTTCTTCTATTTCTTTTACTAGCCTTCATTGTACAGAGTGCACAATAGGAATGAGACTTTGATCTTTAGGGGGCCCAACAGAAACACCCCCATCTGAAGCTCTCGCTTTCTAAGCCTTGACCTTCCTCCCCACCATTCTCATCCAAAGGGCAGCGGTGGAAATTAGGAAATTAAGAAGGCGGGGTGGTGTTTGTTATATAACTGTCATTTTAAGATTCCCAATGGGACCCCTGTTTCTTATTTATTACATCACATATTTTCATTATTTTATTTTCCTCTTACTCCCTTAGATTAGGACAGGGTGTTTAGAAGTTCTTGGGGGACAAGAGAGATGTGACAGGTAGAAGTACTGTATCAGCTTAATGTTTTGGCCCAGAACACATCACAGCACCATTTCTAGTTATATACAGTCCCAAGGCCGCATCTCTGATTGGGATTCCCAGGCTATAGTTTGGCTCTCGGCACTGTATTCAGCTCCCCTCGCCATCTTTTTTTCTCCTCCCCCCTCTCTCTTTAGATTTTTTAGGCTTCCAGCTGCCCTCACTTTCTCCTCCAATAGGCCAATGCTCCAGTGAGCCTCTATAGAGGCCATGCCAAATCTGCATTGTCTCTCCCACTTGGCTCTCTGCCAATACCTCGCCTGCTTTTCGAAAACTCGTCCAACTCAAACTCCCAACCTTTTCTGCTCTCCTTTCTTTTCTTTCCTTCTTTTTATCTTCTCTTTTCATTCTGTCTCCTTTCTCTCCCTGGCTTTGCTTTTCTTTCCTCCCTACACCATGGAGCTGGTGAATATTTATTGATGCTGCTGTAGAATGCCATTGTCTGAATGAATGGATGGAGTACAGGAGAGGAGGGACTGACAGAATGCTGCTCTCACTCAATGAACAATATGTTTCCCTTGATTAACAGAGAATACACACACACACACACATACACACACACACACACACACAAAGAATTAGTTACTAATTCAGGTTGCTAGTCTACGCTTGTCCCAGTCTACCCCTCCCCCTTTCTTTAAGCCTCTTTCTTGTTCTCTCTTTCTCTCTCTCCTTCGCTTTTTCTCGGGTGTGTTGTAATGCATGCACATGGCCCATGGCCGTTCATGGCAGCTCTGTGAAGTGCACTGAGAGCAAATGGATTTGTCCTCCTGTGAACATCCCTGTTCACCCCTCTGCAACACAATGGTTTGATCCCCTCAGGCCTCTCAAGTTAAGTCAGTCACACCATCCTCCCACAATCAGGGGGAAGGATAGCAGTGCCCTCCATGACATCTCCTTCATACCTGAAGTAAACATAGGTGACACATGACAAATGGGCCTTCAGTATCAGGTGTCGTGAGGGAGGGAAATTTATAAGGAACAGACAAAGACAAGCAGACACAAACAAAAAAAAGCCCATATCTACCATTACAGCTCAGGAGACTTCCCCCATTACTGAGCACTCAACTTAAGTCTAACCACAAGAACAAACATGCTCCAGCCCCAAACACCCCCCACCCTCCCACCCCCCGCCACCGCCCCCTATATCCATGGAGCTGGACTGGTGAACTCATGCTCTATCCTGTTTTCATGAACACAGTTCATCAGGACGACCTGCACTGATTGAAGCCAGACGGCAGGACACAGCACAAGGCCCTCTCTCATGGCGCCTGACTCTTTGTCCCTTTCCTCCCTCTCCCTTATGAAGCCTGGCTGGAGATCCTCACTGAGCAGGAAGTTGTGGGTTAGCTGCACAGCCAGGTCAAAATAGACATTCAGTTGTGCGTGTCATCTCTCTGCTGGTGGTCGTGTTTTTGGGGTGGCTAGTTGTAGTCACTGGAGAGGAGGTTATATGACTGAAAACATCTTCAAGTGCCTGTGAATGGCCTCCATGGCCATTGTGTCATCTGTGGACGTTTTGCACTCAGATTTGGTCTGTTTACAGAAACTCTGGGGCTTTAAAGAGGTCAAAGGTTCTCACGCCCACTCTGCCCTCTGAGTTTAAAAACTCCATTAATTATGCTGCAGCGTGTTTCCTGTCTGCCAACAGCTGGGTGACCAGTCAGCTTTGGCCTCCTCATCATGGATAATGTTGTCATCCACATGGGGCAGAGATCAATAGACTCAACTGTTTTAAACATGCTGATTTAAAGTAAAGTCTCCCTCTTTTTCTCCTTTGTTTTCCCGCTTCATTCTCTTGGTTCATGTCAGTGTTTCTGTATGTGGCTTAGATGCTTAACTTTACCAAAAGACGTGTCCCTAGTGTAGAACAGCACAGCCTGCCCATTTGAGGCACAGAGTGGAACTGTCTCGCTCAATCACCAAGATTTACCTTGCAATAGTCCCTGTGTTTTTAAGAGCAGTCAAGCCCAGTTTTGTTACTTAGTGAAAAAGATGATGATAGGCCTAGCAAGGGAGCACAAAAGCAGCAAGTCCCAAGGCCAAACATCACCTAACCCCACCCTGGAGAGCTCTCAAAGGAGATGTAACTAGAAACCCACACTGCAGCTGACATTGTATAACACACACACACACACACTCCAGAGAATATTAGTGTGCAACACTCTACCCCAATAAATAGATTTGCATATACTAAATTTTTTATTTCTCTCTTTTGTGTATTTGAGATAACATGCCCAGCAATCTTTTGCATCATTACAGGAGGTCACCAGTTAAGAACTAAGATCCTTGCTAGGTTTCACACATGACACATGACAAAGCACCTTTTCAGTTTCACATTTTTTGCCAATCAAGAGGTTAACCTCTCTGCTCATTCTCACTGTGTGTCAAAATCTGGTCACCATTTTGGCTTTGCTGGTCAGTTGTCTGAAGTAAGTGTACAACAAGCTGTCAGAGAAGATTGGCCAGGGCCCATTGGGCACAGTGAGAGGTTGACGAGGGTCAGATGGGCCAGGGGCAGGGTTAATAACTGACCCAATACTGAAGTTTGCGTTCCTGTGAATGGCTGGTCTTTAATGTGTGCCACTCATTACTGTGCCTCCTGCTGTTCTGGCACAGAGATCCGGTGTGCGTGTGTGTGTGTGTGTGTGTGTGTGTGTTGTGTGTGTGTGTCTGTGGCTCTTTGTGGGTTTTACTGATGCTCACTGAATAGCCCATTCTGTGACAATGAGGGGGAACACAACAGCAAATCAAATAATGATTGAACTGATTATATCAAAAGGCCACTTGAGTTTGGGTTAAACTGGGACACATAGCTCCCTTTGTCTCATGCTGTCAAATCGTCTTTCATTGGGACTGACGCCTGATGCAGATCATTCAGCAGCAAGACGTGTTAAATCAACAAATGGGTATTCAGTACTTTCTTTTCAATGTTATGTTAAAAAAAATCCTGTTTCACAGGGGTATAAATATGAGGTAACACATAGGCCAAATTCCCTTGGTCATTCATAACAATGGGTAAGATCAAGGAGTATAGCTGTGATGTGCGGCAAAAGGCTGTTGAGCTTCACAAAATGGGAAGTGGCTATAAGAAAATAGCACAAGCATTGAAAATGTTCATTTCCACCATCAGGGTAATAATTAAGAAGTTCCAGTCAACTGGAAATGTTATGACTCAATCTGGAATTGGACATGTGTCTATATTTTCTCAACGCACTGTGAAGAGGATGGTTCGAGTGGCAAAAAATCTCCAAGGATCACAGCTGGAGAATTGCAGAAGTTAGTTGTGTCTTGGGGTCAGAAAGTCTCCAAAACTACAATCCGAAGTCACCTACATCACCACAAGTTGTTTTGAAGGGTTTCAAGAAAAAAGCCTCTACTCTCATCCAAAAACAAATTCAGACACTACTGGAACTTCAAATGGGATCGGGTTCTATGGTCAGATAAAACCAAAATAGAGCTTTTTGGCAATAGACACTAGAGGTGGTTTTGGCGCACACAGAGAGGTAGCCATATGGAAAAGTATCTCATGCCCACGGTTAAATTAAGGTCCTGCCAAGGCCATCCCAGGCCCCTGACTTGAAACCCATAGAAAACCTGTGGGGTGAACTGAAGAGGAGAGTCCACCAGCATGGACCTCGAAATTTGAAGGATCTGGAGAGATTCTGTATGGAGGAATGGTCTCAGATCCCTTGCCATGTATTCTCCAACCTCATCAGGCATTATAGAAGAAGACTCAGAGCTGTTATCTTGGCAAAGGGAGGTAGCACAAAGTATTGACTAAAAGGGTGACAATAATTGTTGCACATATTTAATAAAGATATATATATATATCAATTAGAGCAGAGTATTTTTCACAGCCTTCTTTGCTAATATTTACCAAGGGTGCCAATATTAGTGGAGGGCACTGTATATCTATTTTGTCATAATGGCAGATGACTTTTTTACAATCCAAACATGGAGAGCATGAGATATAAAACACAACTCTCTTGTGTTGTTGAATTCCAACACATAGACAGTTACAGCACTTGGAAACAAAAACATGACCAAAACTCACCTGGCAGCATAGCAGGGCACATGCTGAACTATTGAAACAAATGAACAACTCAAAAATAAAAAATTGTTGCTCTGGAATGTCAAGCAAACTGCAGAGGGACCTCTGTGTGTGTGTGTTTGTGTGTTGGCTTTACTGACACAGCTCTCTGATATTGAGTTAGACTGTGTAAGAGAAGAAAGACCACAATCTGTTGTCACTGTGAGTCCAGGCTCCAAACTAAAGCTGGTTCTTGTTTCTGTACTATTATTACAGCTGCTCCAGCCGCGAGCACCACGGATGCTCAGCCCTCTTCCTCCCCGAGATGGACACCTCCAGCGTCTACCCACTAGGGTTGTCACCTTTAACCCTGAGGTCAGTTGCTCAGAGGTCTTTGTTAGTATTATTTTGTTTCTGGCTCCTCTGTCTC